>NW_010267964.1:0-16052 GCF_000690775.1 Eurypyga helias
TGCCATCCCTTCCCTCCAGCATGACGACTGTGCCACACGGCTTGGTGTCATCGGCAAACTTGCTGAGGGTGCACTCAATGCCATCATCCATGTCACTAACGAAGATGTTAAACAGCACTGGTCCCAATCCCAACCCCTGAGGAAGACCGCTCGTTAGTGGTCCCCACTCTCTGAGTGTGACCATCCAGCCAGTTCTTTGTCCTTCGAGCGTTCTATCTGTCAAATCCATTTCTCTCCAGTTTCGAGACAAGGATGTCATGCGGGACAGTGTCAAAGGCTTTGCACAAGTCCAGGTAGATGACATCAGTTGCCCATCCTCTATCCACCAGGGTTGTGACCCCATTGTAGCAGCCACTAAATTTGTCAGGCACGATCTGCCCTTGGTGAAGCCATGTTGGCTGTCACCAATCACCTCCTCATTCTCTATGGGCCTTAGCATGGCTTCTAGGAGGGTGTTGAAACTTTGTTTAAAGTAAACTGATGCTTGAAAAAGACTGCTCTGGAGCACTTTCCTAGTTGGTCCTTTGAAATAGTGTCTATGCCCAGAATTACAGGGATGTGAACAAGGGCTCAATCCACCATGGTGGAAAACACTTGGCAGCCAAAACCTGTCAGTGCCTCTGGAAGCTGTCCCGTAACTTTGGTATCCAAAAATTACTGCTCTAGTGGGGTAAAAGTATCTCATCTTTGAAAGGATGGAGGAACTTTGGCTGCTGTCTCTTGCCAGCACTGGGGTGTCCTTCTGTCTCCGTCTCCTGCAGGCTCGGCATCTTACGCAGTGCTCCACCAAGATGCGACTTCTCAGGAAACACAGGTCTGTCGCTCTTGTGTGTGTGGTCACTGACAAGTGTCTGACACTTGGTGTGTAACAGCTTGTAGACTGCAGCAATTACCCATGCAGGGAGGAAGAAACGTCCCTTCTCAGAAGGGCTGAATTTCTTACAGGGATAGAAGGTGCCGAGTTCAGAACTCCTGAGTTGCTGGTTTGAATTTTCTTTTGACATGTTTAATGCTCTTTATGCACATTGGGATGTATGTGCACAGGAATTTATGGCTTCAGGGGTTGCTCTTGGACACTGAGCACCTAGAACTTAGCAGACCATAAATCCTGATCTGGATAAAGCCCCTCACAACTTTCTCGAGACCCTTTGAGTAGCAGGTTATGTGCTCCCCTAAGGTCCCTTCTCACCTGAAAAAAGACTTAAGAAAAACCACACACACTTAATGTCAAATAGAAACAGGGTTGTAACTTGAGGTCTACCTGTTGTTACCTCTGCGTGGAGACCGGTCACCTTAGCAGTGTGTGAAACAGCCTGACCTAAGCTCTCTGTTGGTTAATTGCACTGGTCAGGACTGGAGAAATCAATGCTTTCTCCTGTCTGTGTTTTCTGCTCTTCAGTGGTTAGGTGACAGCAAACAGAGTAAAGTTGCAATTACCCAGTTGCTACGGTAAGTAGGTTACATTGTTTACTCTGTGTGAGAAACTGTTGGCAGCAATGGTCCCTATACCCCAACAATCTCCCAAGACCGATGGGGTTTCTCTGTGCTCTGGACCCCTCTTCTTCCAGGCTTGGTCACCTCCCTCATCTCGAAGTCCCTATTGCCTGAAGCAGTTTAAAACTAGTTTGGCCAACTTCATAATAAACACTAGTTCAGATGTGTTCAGAGCTATAACTTCTCCTTTATGTGGCTTGAAAACAGATGAGGAAGAAACTCTGAGGACTCTGCAAAAGACTTTTCAGGAGTCTTCTCCTCCCATGGGTTTCCATTAGAAGTAGATTACACTGTACCCCTGGTAATCATTGAATAAATATGTTAAAAAGTGCTACATCATTTTAGCAAGTACCCTCCCGTGGCTTCTGCAGTGCCTTGGTTGAATTTTACAAGATGTTCAACATTTTCTATGCCTTATTGGTTTGACCTTTAAATATTATGTAAAAAGGGAATGTGATATCATCTGCAACTAGCAGATAAAGGCTTGTGAGTAAAAGGACGTTATTTTGCTGGAGGATTGCTATATTTAAGAACAGTGTGGCCTTTGAAGGTCTTGTGAAATAACAAAATTAGTGTATTTTCGAATAGAAAAAGTAAAAGGCTGTAATTTATAACCTGAACTCGGAAGTTTTTCCATCTGATCTGGTTGTTTTTATTTTCAATGTCTTCAGTCACATGCTGGGCAGTATAAAGGCGTGTTTATGGCAAGATGGGTTAGCTGCAGGAATATAAGGAAAAATGTCTTGTTTCAGCTTTAATGTAAACTCACATAGAATGTAACTATACAGCTGTAGGGTGTATGTGAAGGATTTGCAGTTTTAGAGGGGTCTGGTTAAGGAGGAGCATGAAGTATAATAGAGATTTTATTAATTTAAAAGAAAAAACACCCAGGTGATGTACTTGTATTATGAAACTACCAAAAATATTTATATATGTTTTTTGAGTGTTTCAACATAAAGACTGTAGGACAGCAGTTTGCAGGCTGTGTCTATTCTTAGGTATAGCTGTCCTCTGAGAGGAGACCAGGAGCACAGCTCTCGTGCATGTTCGAGGCCTGGATGGCATCCCGGTTTCTTCTTTGCTCACGTTGCTGAAACACCGGACCATCACTGAGAAGCTGCGTATTGTTTTATTGAGGGGTTCAGAAAACACCATTTGTGTGTGATGTGGCTCTTCCTCTGGGCAGACTTAAAATAATGAAGGTGCAGTGTTGAATTCAAACTGTTGTGTGTTTGTAACAGTATTAACTAAGCTGTGTGCGTTCTACCTTTACAGCATATTCTGCAGGACCTTTTTTAGTGATGTGAGGAAAGTATGTGGTGTAACACTGCCTGGTTCTGCTGTATGTGCATTTTTCCCAGGCATGTTTGGTTTTTTTCTAGAGATACCCTTTCTGTCTGTAAGCCTCCAGCTGTGGTTGGCAAAGGGAGGATTTAAAAAGCTTTTTCCAGCAAAAGCGGACCAGAACAAGCCCTTTCTGCCAGCTGGGACCACAAATGCATCCATTCAGTGTGGTGTTGCAGTCAGGCTTGACAGACTCTAATTACTCCATTAGGGAGAGCACTGAGACTATAAAGGGAGCCTGTGAACAGCATTTCCCTCTCTGACTTTGACCTAGGAGCAGAATGACAAAAATAACATTGTGTGAAATGTAGACTCTTTTAAAGCTGATGGTTTCATTATCCTCCATTAGCCTCCTGTATTTAAAAGGAAAAGGGTAAGCAATAATAGAAAGCAATAAAAAGGATACCACTGATAAGTACCCTATTAAAAAAAAAAAAGATGGTTACTACTTTGCTGATTCAACTACATAAAGAATAACAAAGATGAGTTTAAGACACAAAATACTTAAAGCGGAAGAATTTTATATATGCTGCGGTCAGTTTCTGTTTTTTTCAATCCATTTTGTTCAGTTTGTTTAAAGGACAGCTGGTAGGAATTCCCTCTGTTTAACCCTGGGCTTAATCTTTTCCTCCTGGCTGGGAATTTGAAACCCTTTTGTGCTGAAGTCAGACTACGCTTGCCAGGTACGAAATATAATACAACTCATTTCTGACCGCATGAGCGTTTTAACTGGAAGAAACAAGGGTGTAATGAATGACACAACTGAAAATGTTGCCTCACTTTGTAATAAAATGTTGCATTCCTTTACTTCTGTTTTTTCCAACCAAAAAGTTACCGACATGTCTAGGTATTACACAAACCTGTTGGCCGAATGTCTTAATAAAAAGGACATACATTACTTAATTTTATATTCCTCCACATTTGAAATATTTTAAGGATATTTAATTTTAATATTGCATTTCTTTCCTAATTTTTCCCAGAGAAGGGAGCTTTTTCACAAAGCTGAAAAACAGGAATGAAAACTACAATAACTCGGGACAGATAACTATTTAATTATCCTGTGACATAGCCTCAGCGGCTTTTTGCCACTTTGGACATCTTCACAGTTCTCTCTGTGTTGCTGTTAAGACACACTATGGCTACACATAAAATGATCCGAAAGGCGTCAATGAATCTTGGAAAGTCGCGGTGGGACTCGGTGACCATCCATAAGGGAAGGAGCTCTGTGGGCGAGGCTGTGATGAGAAGGTTTTTCCTTCTGTGTTCAGGTGCAGGGACATAGCCCAATCCTAAGATGTTTTATAGCTATTGGGGACTACTGTGTAAACGCTCCCGCACGAGTGATACCATGACAAAAGCTGTAGTTCTGTAAGTAACAGGGCTAGTCTGTAGTTCTGCCACTGGAGATACAGCTCAGCATTCCTGAAGCTATTTCTGTGGTCTTCCACGGGGAAGATCTTTTCTCTGTGAATCCAAGCATTCCGCTGCTCTGCCAGCAAAAGACCAAGTGACTCCAGAAGCGTTAGGTCTTTATCACTTCGTATTTGTTCTTGTCCAGTGTTCACATGATGCCATCCTCCTCTTAAATCGAAACCTCGTTAGCATTCAAACCCAGGGAAACTGCTTCCTTGTAATCCGAGTGGGGTTAGGGCTCTCATAGTTTGCTCCTGTTTGCAAGGGGGAATTTGAGCACATTCTCCAAACCACTCTCAGCAATCTCTCTTGCTCACAATGCAACAGGTGGATGCATTACCTTTACTCTTAACAGAACTACATAATTTATGTCATCTTAACAGCAAAAACTCTAATCAGTGCTAAATGCTTCAAATGTAGATACTTTCATTGACTTTCTTATGCTTGACTTTGCTTTTTTGTTCATCTAAGTAATATGTAAAACTTCACATGGAGGTGTTGGCTTCATAGAGTTGTACAGATGGAGAAAAGTTTAAATACTTTTTTTTCCCCAGCAGTAACTACCAGTTTGACACTTTACCCTGAGCTGAGAAATAGCATTAGTATCTCCTTTTGTACCTCTCACTACCTACATCAGGGTGTCTGTCATGCTGGCATGAAGAGGCTTGAATTCCACCATTTTTAAGATACTTTCTAATGATTCCTAAAAAGTAATTATTAATTTTTCTGATCTGGGACTCAACATACCCTCAGATCATGGTGGGGACACATCGTCCCTGCAAGTTCATCTCCGACTCTGCCATTGCAATGTAATTAGTATAAAGCAGGAGTTTAAGCCAATGAAGGATTCCAGGAAAAAGTAGTTTGTCCTTTTTCCTCGTTGTATGTGATTGAACTGGAGATACAGTGTATCAAAAGTAATAACTGCTTTAACCACTGACCACAATGGTATCAAAACTGACTTGTGAGATTCTGGCTCTCTGCAGCCTCTTCCTTGCTCGCTGAGCATGTACTTGTCTCCCTTTGCTTTTTAGCTAGAACTTACTATTTACCCTTTCCTAGGCCTTGGCATTAGTGAGAGCTGCAAGTTAAACTACCTCTGTTTAAAACTTCATATCCTTTGTTCGGTTATCATTTCTAAGCGTCCTATCTTCTAATGTCTTGGAGTTTATCACAGTTTGTTTTTCTGGAGGGGGCTCTGGTGGTAACACTCTTTATGCTGTTGCACTTATTAAACCCTTCTCCTCCTCATCTGCTTAAAGCTAATACAAAGCGACCTTGAGGTTAAAACTTTGGACTTGCTTTCCAGGATTTCAGTGGCAGAGATGATTTGAAAAATGGCTCAAGACTTGTAAGAAATGATCAAAGCAGGATTAATCCATTACATAATTATAACCCCTTTCAGCCCAAAAGGAGACATTGTCATTGCTGTCATCCTTGGCTTTGTGTGAATTCTTTGGGGGGTACAAAGTAAATCTGGTAGATGTTGGGGATACCTATGAAGATGAGATTACTCCACCGCTTTGTTTAAAGCTGAGGTGGCCAAGAGCCCGCTTCAGTGTTGTGATTGCTGGCAGGGCTGAAGATCTAGTTGAAATGTGTGTCTGAAAAGCCCACTAGTTCAAGTTCATTGATTCTTGTTAATGCTTAATTACGTTTTTATTTATGAATGGCATAATGGAGACTTCAGTGGGCTTGAGATTGCCTAGAGTGTAAATGGGTATTAGTCCCTCTCCTCCTCTGTAGGCTCCGTGTGTAGCATATTTGTGTGCAATTTATGGGTGTCTAATGGAGCATTTGTTGGGGCACGCTGGGTGTTTCAGCACTGGGCTTGTCCCTGGAGTGCATCTCCAGGTCAGGAGTCAGCCACTGGGGAGCTCAGATAGGTCTGTAAAGGTGGGGTTTTTTTTAAAAAAAAAAAGGGAATTTGAGTTATAATTATTAATTTATAATTAATTCCCTATTTACCTAATACATTTCAAAATTTAAGGGAGATTCCAGGCTCCAACATTAGGCATGAGCAAATATTCAAAAGTGGGTTTTTTTGGCTTCTGAAACATCCCAATGGATTCAATTATACACCCTTCAGTTGATGCCAATTTCTGACCTAGTTTTGGGCAGAATGTTGGTTCAGAGCTTTGCCATCATCTTGGCCTCGGAGCGGTACGTGCCACCTGAGGGTAGCAGAGCCTCAGTGAGCACTTCACACAGGCTGTGGGGGAGGCTTGGGCCAAACCTCACCCTCAGGCTGCTGGGAGCACCTTTGGTTTCAAACGTGAAACCCTGCCGGGGCATTCAGTAGTGCCTAGGAGAGATTGTCATCTTTCATGACTGCATTAACCTTTACAGCTGACAGCAGTCTGCCAACCCGCAATAATTGAGCTGAGAGCAACAAAAATTGGTTTCTTACCTTGCGATTGCACATATGGTCAGGCCGTTCACTCACTGGAGTAATTTTGCTAATGACATTCCCCTCTCGCTAAACCTGGTTTTAGTTTTGTATTACTGGTTTAGACTGTAAGCCTTTCAAAACACTTAGCTTGGCGCTAAAGGGGCAGAATGGGAGAAACACCTCTGCATCCTGTGAAACTCGCATCTTGCAGCTTTTCCAGCGCCGCTTTCATGGACTTGAATAGAGCGTGGGTTTGAGGCAATTCCCACTGCTGTGTCTGGGGGAAGGAACAAGCATTTGGGATATGGTGTGTTCTGAAATAGAAACGCTAATTTTGTGTGGCACACAATCTGTCCCTCCTTGCCTAAACACCGCATCTAACAAGTTGGACTTTTCCTCCCTTCTGTGGTATGATATTCATAAGTCCTAAATTCTTAGCACTTAAGGGAAATTAGGCATGTGCAGTGTCCATAATGAAGTAATGGTGTTACTTCAATAAACTTGTTTTTAATGCAGAGTATTCATAATGGAAGTGCCGAAAACAATGCTGACAGTGATTTCTTCTAAGGACTAATATTTCCTCATATCCCTTCAGTTATTTAAACAGTTGAATCAAAAAAATATTTTCTTTATCTGTGAATTATTTTTATTATGTTACTTTAAACTGAGGGGTTGGTAAATAGTATGCACTGATTTTTTTTTCTTAAGAACTACTATGTTTATCGTTATTGTGCTGATAAAGTTAGATTTTAAAGATTATACTGTATTAAAAAATAATTCTGCATATTGATTGAGTACTGGTGAGTTTGGGAAGTCTGAGCACTGTTAATGTATGTAATGGCTTTATGGAGTCTGAGGTAGGAAGGATCTGCAAAATCACCAAGTTAGGTGAAGCATGTAAAAAAATCTTTTAAATGGCACTCTTACCCCTGTAATTTACTGGTCTCATGCACAGCTAACATTTACTTGTTTTTGGAGTAAAGATCAATCTTCTACGAAGGTAATCAGCTTTTGTAAACTCAGCGTATGGGAGGATTGCAATGCAGTTGTTGCAGACTGAGCAAGGAACTGTGTTTGCCCTCGTTCTTCCCCAGATCTCCCACCGCTCAGTTTTCCTGATGGGGAAGTTGTGACAAAGTAGAGAAACAAAACTGCTCACTTACACAATCCCACAACGGTTTGGGCTGGAAGGGACCTCAAAGACCATCCAGTTCCAACCCCCTGCCCTGGGCAGGGACACCTTCCACTAGACCAGGTTGCTCCAAGCCTCATCCAGCCTGGCCTTGGACACTTCCAGGGATGGGGCATCCACAGCTTCTCTGGGCAACCTGTCCCAGTGCCTCCCCACCCTCTCCGGGAAGAACTTCTTCCTGACATCCAATCTAAACCTCCCCACTTTCAATTTAAACCCATTACCCCTTGTCCTGTCACTACAGACCCTTGGGAAAAGTTCCCCCCAGCTCCCTTGTAGCCCCCTTCAGCTGCTGCCTTTTTTTTTTTTTTTTGGATGAGAGGTACTTTATTACAAATTTGCCTACCATGGTATTCCCTCAAAGTATTGATGACTATCTTTGATTTCACTGGAATTGAAAATGTTTATGGTGCAACTTTATAAGGGATGGAACTATGTCCTCCGATGCAGTTCTGTGCAGGGACACTTAGGATGTGACGTTAAGCAGCTATGACTTACCTGGTTATGTTACGGTGTCTGACGTGTACGCTATCTGGAGAAAGCACTTTGTGGAGAAATCTTGTTACATATTCAGCAACTGATTATATTCTCAATTTTTCTGTTGCTAATTCAACTGCCTTATGTTAAATATATTTATTTCCTAATTCACTATGCATATTTTTGACAAGCCCGCAGTCTCTGATGCATGTTTCCACAAGATATTTTTGACAGCTGAAAACAGTTTGAGGACCAAATGCAGTTTTCCCAAGCTTGTAAACATGTCTTTCTATCTTTAGCCAGTGCTTCAGTTCTGTCAGTATATATGACAATGCCTGTAAATGCAAATATTGTCAATGGAAGTGAAACTTCTTCCAGATGCTTATGCTAAAATAGTCATACTGCTGATTAATCACTTAATTAGGTAGCTGATGCTTCCAGTACTTTTGATCAATATTCTGGTTTTTAGATCAATATTGCATTTTCCAATTCCTTCTGGGATGTGGACTGCTACGTGTGGCACAGCATGAATGATAGTGCTGAGGATGTTATTCAGCTTTACAAACTAGCTCGGTTTTCTTTCAGTTATGCTCGGATGTGTAAGGGACCAATGAGGATTTGGTACAGTTGGTGGCACTGCAAATCCTCAGTTTTCTTTTATGCTGTTGATTGGGAAAAAAAAAACCCAACCCCTCAAACTACTGAACTTCTACTGAAATTTTGCCTCCTGTCTATCGCTTTTAGCTCTCTCCAAGTAAGAAATGACTTGGAGCAGCTACCTTTTGTTGATAAGCTTTCCTACAGAAAATATTTCAAAGCCTTAGGAAGCCAATGGGAGCCAAAGGCACGTTCGTGCTATCTAATACCCTGCTGCCACACTGTGCTGAACTGCTCAGTGCTCACGAAGGTCGTGGTGCCTGGCAGTGACCTGGGAGGTGGTGCTTTATGTGTGGTGTCTGTATGGCGCTTTAACAAGCAGGGAGTAGGTGCGAGAGCCTAAAGCAGTAGGAATGAACAGAAGAAGATTATATATCTAGATTATATATCAGTTGATCTAGATAATCTCTAGTGTCAGTGCTGGGCCCAGTCTTACTCAATGTATTCATCAATGACCTGGGTGAGGGGCCAGAGCGTAACCTCAGCCAGTTTGCTGATGAGCCCAGACTGGGAGGAGTGGCTGATACACCAGAAGGTTGTGCTGCCATACAGTGACCCCTGGCCAGGCTGGAGACTTGGGCAAAGAGGACCATAAATTTATATCCTGTTTGCATTTTAACTGAAGCAGAAGCCAGGGTATGTTTGTCCACTCGTGCTCAGAATAAACAATGCCCAGCTAGGTTTCAGAAACACTATATAAGTAAAAGTATTAGGTATGCTGATAATCAAAACAAGGTACCCAGGAAAGCATAAAAAGGAAGATACTGAGGAGCAGAAAAGTTGTCTGAATTTGAAATATTTATTGTCCATATGAATTTTGTGTTTTTACAAAAAAAAAAACTACCCATAGCGATGATTGCATTATAGGTACACAATTACACATAAGGATAAGTTTTGGGGAGAATCTAACATCTTAGTTGAAGTGTGTGACTTCAAGAGCTTTCTAATTAGAATAAGGATGTATAACTGGACCAAAGTCCAGCAACCAAAATGTTGGAAATTTACCTTCAGAACTAATAAATAATTTTCTGATTCACTTGATGAGAAATTCAGCAGGTTAGCCTGTACCTTATGTGCCTCTCTGAAAAATGAAAATATATGGTTTAACTTCCTAATCATAGAATGGTTTGGGTTGGAAGGGACCCTAAAGCCCACCCAGTTCCAACCCCCCTGCCATGGGCAGGGACACCTTCCACTAGACCAGGTTGCTCCAAGCCTCATCCAGCCTGGCCTTGGACACTCCCAGGGATGGGGCATCCACAGCTTCACTGAAGAAGCCGGGGCTGGAAACTGGAGCTGGGAATTATTAGCGTTCAGGTTAGGGTTAGAGTCCGGAGAGCTGTAAATTCCAGAGGTCCCAGGATAATTGGGATTGCAGAGGCCTGCCAAGAGGAGCACGGCGCTGCACCGACATTGCTCCCTGCCCAGCTTTCCTAGCCAGAACGCGGAGGGGCCAGGGCCAGAAACTGGAGCCGGCAATTATTAGGGTTGGGGTTAGGGTCCAGAGAGCCATAAATCCCAGAGGTCCCAGGATAATTGGGCTTGCAGAGGCCTACCAAGAGGAGAATGGCGCTCCTCCAGGAAGAACTTCTTCCTGATATCCAATCTAAACCTCCCCACTTTCAATTTAAACCCGTTACCCCTTGTCCTGTCACTACCGGCCCTTGGAAAAAGTCACCCCCAGCTTCCTTGTAGGCCCCAAGACTGAATAGGCCTGTAGGCCCCCAATCATCAGACTGAATAATTTTATTGCTGTTGAATATGATCACAGGAAAAAACACCTTATCCAAGAGACATGCCCAATAAAAAAATCTGGAAAATAACTTCACGATGAAGCTGACAACTTACTAATTTAGATAAAGTGGAAATATTAGTCCTGAATATACAACTTGCTGGCCACTGTTGCGGTGAAGCGAGGCATGCTGAAAGGAATCCTCGGCCATATGCACTAGGTATTTTAAGTCAGTTTTGAGGGTACGGAAATAACACATGTTCAAACTTGTATGAATCAAATCTCTACAACAACTTCCTTCCTGCCAGCTATTTCTTTTCCATAATCTAATAAAGAAGGGGACAGCAGGTTGTGGCTACTGTCTCCAATTAACCTGTAATTCCTTCCAAGTTGACTCCTTTGGTTTTATTTATGATGTACATGAGTGGCTTATTGCTTTGCATAGTAACTTCAGCTATGAAGAAAAGCCCACCTGTTTTTGTGCAGTATTTAAATATCCAACAATATATTTTGCGACTTGAAAAAGCTTTTTTAGCTTTATCTTGGGCTAGCTCATTACTGGTGTTGTGAGTGTTCCTAAAAATAATAAAGCTCTGTTGCACTGACAGAAATGTATCCCGGAATGTAAGCGTATTGCTCGGTATCTAGGACATTTTGGGTTGCCTTCTCAGTCCATCCTGAGAAGTCCTTCAGGTTTTTGTTTATTTCTTGGTTTTGAAATAGAAACAGTGTGGAGTGGGTCAAAAGGCTGTTCAGTTAGAATCCCAAGTGTCGTAGCAGTAGTGTGCTATAGAACCATCAGCCCGAATACCAGCTTTGTTGGAATTGGTATCTTTTCCAATCTCCCTCGTAACATTCCTTCCCTCCTGAAGTGCGACTCACGGTAACGAAGCATTTGCCTGCCCTGTGAAACTATGTAAATCGTCTCTGCGAAGCCGAGTGTCTCAAGCAGAAGGGGAGGTTGTCCTTCAGTAATTTATACAAATGATACACTTGATCATTTGATTACTCACTTACTTAATATGCTTTTTTGATCTGCCAAAGCTGATCAGGTATTTACTCAGTGGCAACAGTCTTTTAGTAATGAATTCATTTTCATGTCTGTGAAAGCAGTAATCATGGGGACTTGTCTTTTAATAATTGCTAATTAATATAAGTACATATTCAGTCTTTGCTTTCATCATAATCATTCTGTGACACACGGCATAGAAGAAAATATCATGTGGAATGAGTTGTATTTCTTCACCTTGAAGTGAATCAAGGCTAAGAGATGCCCAAGCAGGTGTTGACATAAGTACAAAACAGAGGGTCACTAGTAAATTCTCTGTTTAATATCTAGATAGTTCATTGATTATCTCAAGAGTTGTTCTTGCTTCCTGATTCTCTTCAGTTTTCTACTTAGGGTACACTCAGCTTTGGAATCTTAGCTAGCAAAACAAGTGAGGGAGAGGAGAAGGAAGAGTTTGCTCCTTCTTGGGAGATTGTTCTGTTTCTGGGGGCTGACCACGAGACCAGACAGCATACGCTTGTGAAAAGAGCCTGTTACGCAGCAATAACTGGAATTACTCTTGCCTTGAGCTGTCATAAACACAGTGCATTTCTTTCCAGTACTGTGTATAAACTAATAATGTTTTAGAAACATGTAGAAGTCCACCCAGTTTCTGATGCGTTTGCACAGAAGTAGAGACTATTTTTGGCCATGTATTCTGTGGGCTTTTTTCGAATGTGTATCGTAGACACACGGTTGTAAACATGGCCATTGCAAAATGTGGTTCAGATATTAAACTGCTGTAGAGGTGCAAAGATGAGCAGCAAAAAGACAGTAAACAATGACCTTGAGTCTCACACTATTCGCTTCTACTGCTGTCTTTAATCTTCAACTGCAAAGGATATCTGACCGTCTTCTATGTGATGACTGTATTGGAGTTTTTCTGGTGTCCACAGTTGACATTTTGATGTCTTTCTAATTGAGTTTATGCAAAAATCCTGACTCTTACAGAACAGTTCCTCACTTCTGTACTGTTCAATGCCAGAAAAAAGTTTCTGGGGGCTCTGTCAGCTCAGTGGGATGGCAGTGTTGACTTCAGGTGTTCTTTTATTTAACACCCTTTAATACCAAATCTCAGACTCCTTTGGGTTGGAAGGGACCTTAAAGCCCACCCAGTTCCAACCCCCCTGCCATGGGCAGGGACACCTTCCACTAGACCAGGTTGCTCTAAGCCTCATCCAGCCTGGCCTTGAACACTTCCAGGGATGGGGCCTCCACAGCTTCTCTGGGCAACCTGTCCCAGTGCCTCCCCATCCTCTCCGGCAAGAATTACTACTTGATATCCAAAGAAGACATGTCTTCTCTCTGAAGCATTAGCTTTAATGTATGGTATGTACTAGGGAATCGCTTGGAGTGGAGCGGGTGGTACTGCTTAGCTGTTGTACTGGTACACAAGTACTTTTGGGAGAGAGATGTTTCTCTTTTCTTCCCTTGTTCCATTCGTGGTCAAATAAAGAGAGGCCTGCTTCTGGGTTTTCTTCATGAGACATCATCATCATCATTGTTGTAGAAACCTGGTTCCCATCAGGAATATTTACTGTGGATAGATCCCAAAGGAAAATATTCCTTATAAGCTCCAGAAAGAAGTTCCTGTGTGAATTATCGCTGTATTTTAAAGGAAAGAAACCAACACCCCCACTTACCCCCCAAAAAAACCCCAAACCCAACTTCAGAGAACGCATATGCAATTTCCTTATAGAGGTGTTTCCATAGAAAAGATAACTGCTGCTGCAGATACTCCATAATAATCAAACCTTACATGACTTGATTCTTATTTTACACTGAACAAATTGCAATGTTTTTGTAAGTCCCCTTGGTACACTGTTGTTAAATTCTTGCATTTTTTTGTAGTATGCATTATCAGGCATAAACAAACATTACAACAATTTGCCAGACAATCATAAAATTATTCTACACTATGTAATGTGTTAAACTTTGAGAAGCAAATTAATTTGCATATATCCCTGGTGCATTATAAAGGATTAGCTAAAGCTGTTTCTGTGTAATGGAATTCTTTTAGCTCATTTTCATTGAGGGGCAAATCCAGGCTAAATGTGATGAATAAATTGTTCCCCGCAAATAACTTGCTGGAGTCTAGTTGTGGAGACTACTCTTGGAGAATTCTCGATAGAAAGCTAATTTTCGTAAAGCACCCAATATAATGTGTAAGGATTTCCTCTATTTGCTCTGCTCGGCATGTCTTTAATCCCTCAAAGTTTGTGTATGGTAAAACTGGGCTTTCATACTTGGTCTTGTCAGAAATGAACTGGAAGTGAAAGGCTGAGGCAGATAGAGCTTTATTTTTGTTGGTTTGAGTTGGTTATGACCATTTGGGTGTTGCTTGTCTTAAATGTCTGTAATGGGCATGTGCTGTATCAGGCCTCATTCTGTGTCAGGCTTCGTTGTGTTGGCTAAGCACGGGAGGGAATTCTGCTATATTTGTACCTGCCTCCTCCCAGGTCTGCTCTGCCTGTCCGTACTAGTGAACTCTGGGAATAGGTTTTACTCAAATTCCTCAAGGATTTTAACTTGTCAGTGTTTTAAAGCATTTGAATGTCTTT
This sequence comes from Eurypyga helias, assembly GCF_000690775.1. Lineage (NCBI taxonomy): Eukaryota > Metazoa > Chordata > Aves > Eurypygiformes > Eurypygidae > Eurypyga > Eurypyga helias. The sequence goes on from NW_010267964.1 coordinate 14,311, forward strand.
AAAAAGAGGTAAGTGCCATTTCAGGGCTGGCAGGAGTCTCTCTTTTAATACATTTTCCCACTGGGATGTAAAGTTTATTGCACTTTACTTTTCCAAGTGGATGGAATTAATAAAAATCTTTTTATAATTGCAACAAAATTGGTTTTTGATTCCTCAGTGGAAGCCCAACTTCTACACCTGAGATGAATCTCGTGATTTCCATCTCCATACAGTGATGTGTTGCATCCGTGAAGGCAAATTTCAGAGTACTGTCAGCATTCCCTGGTCACGCCACGCACTGTTGGTCTCTTCCGCACGGGGTGGTACCCACAACAGACAATCGCTGCTTGCTGCTGTGGTGCATCCCTGGGCTCCCAGTGGCGCCGATGCTTTGACTTGACAGATTCCAGCTTGTTCTGTCATGATCAATAATGCTGGAAATATATTGGTCTGGGTGACTATTAGTCAGCAGGGTAAGAGCTGTAAAGGGGGTTGTAGCCTTGGAGCAGTAGCTTTGGCTGGCAGATCTGACATTGAGCCTTCCCAAAAATGCATTGCCTCCAGGGGAAGATGAAGGGCAGAGCAAGTACAGAGTATCAGAGTGTTTGGAGGCACACAGTTTATCTGTACAAATTCTCCTTCCCTGGGGCAGCACTGCTGCTCTCCCGAAGCGTTTTTTTTTTGTCTGACACTTTGCTTGAATACCTTGAGAACCAGGCTCCATGAGCTTGCGCTCTGTGTGGCCTGGAAGGCTGCAAAAAACGCGTTGGAATGCTGTTTTTTGAGAACAAATCCCAGGGAAAAATACTACGTTTTACAATTTGTTTGCTAAAAATCAGCCCTGTGTATCATAGAACCATAGAATGGTTAAGGTTGGAAGGGACCTTAAAGATCATCTAGTCCCAACCCCCCTGCCATGGGCAGGGACAGCTTCCACTAGACCAGGTTGCTCCAAGCCTCATCCAGCCTGGCCTTGGACACTTGCAGGGATGGGGCATCCACAGCTTCTCGGGGCAACCTGTCCCAGTGCCTCCCCACCTTCTCTGTGAAGAATTTCTTCCTGACATCTAACCTAAACCTCCCTGATTTCAATTTATACCCATTACCCCTTGTCCTATCACTACAGGCTCTTGTAAAAAGCCCTCTCCCAGTACCCTTGTAGCCCCCTTCAGATACTGGAAAGCTGCAATGAGGTCTCCTCGGAGCCTCCTCTTCTCCAGGCTGAACAAGCCCAGTTCTCGCAGCCTGTCCCCATAGCAGAGGTGCTCCAGCCCTCTGATCATCTTCGTGGCCTCCTCTGGACTCGCTCCAAGTGGTCAATATCCTTCTGATATTGAGGGCTCCACAGCTGGACGCAGCACTCCAGGTGGGGTCTCACCAGAGCAGAGTAGAGGGGCAGAATCACCTCCCTCGACCTGCTGGCTTATAGTAGGCCAAGTTGCCTCTGGTTTTGCTTTTGTGCAGGATTTGGTGAGCTCGTAGGTATGCCTCATCAGATTCCTGATATACTCAAATCACTATCATAATCACCTGCTGCTTTCCCAGTAAGCTGAACTAAGTGTCATGTGTTCCACTGTGAGCCACTACTGCGCCTCAGACGGGACACTTTCTTCACCAGATTCTTCACCCACAACATCAGAAGGATATAGAGCAGTTGGAGCGAGTCCAGAGGAGGCCACAAAGATACTCCATGAGCTGGAGCCCCTCTGCCATGGGGACAGGCTGGGGGGGGGGGGGGGGGGTGAGCCGGGGGAAGGGAAGGG
>NW_010267964.1:16326-57230 GCF_000690775.1 Eurypyga helias
GGGGGTTGGAACTGGATGGTCTTTAAGGTTCCTTCCAACCCAAACCATTCCTTAATTCTATGCTTCTTCCTTTATTGTTGTTAGGTAGTGATTGGTATCAAGCGTTCTTTCTAACTTGCTTTTTAACTGTTTTGCCTTTTGTCTTTCCCCAGAATATTTAGCACTCGGTTTTTCATGAGATGCCTTCGGTTCAGTTCTTGATTTTATTGTCTATATTCTGCTGTCACCCTCTCCCTGCTTTTCCTTCTGGCAAACATGGAACGTGGTCTCTGAGCCAGGTGATAGTCATGCAGTGACTCAGTCATGGTAACTACCTTTTCAAGAGTAGGTTTATCTGCTAGCAGCGATGCCTTTCATCTCACCGTGTGAGTTACCATCCATTCTTTGGTAAAACCCTCAAATAGGCCTGTAAAAGGTGAGAAGCTGTCCAAAATACATGAATGCACATCTCTGTTCAGTAAGAGGCCTAGTTCCTTCTTTAATGTGCTCTTGCATATGCAGTATGCATTCTATTACATTCTTAAAAATTCATGATCAGTGCAATAGGATTTTTTAACTTCGTGTGAAATGTGATGATGATTCTTCAGGAAACAGCACACGTGGTCAGTCTGTAATTCTGAAATGGCTGCTCTTACACCTGATCAAATAGGATATAATGAGCTGGGATTGATTGGAAGAAATGGATTTAAGTAGGGGGACTTGTGTAAGAGCCAGGAAAGAAAACCTCTGTGTAGTTTAAATATTTATCCTTCCTCCTTGAAACAAAACTGAGGGTACTCACTGAGTAAAGTTGGATTTGAATTTTAGCTATTATGTGTATATTCAAGGGTGTTTGCTACAAAAATATCAGATCTAAAAGTCATATATGGCTAGAAGTTATGTATCTAAAGTAGAAAAACTTCACGTTTCACTTGCTGATTAAGGACTTTGTCATAGAAACTTTTCAGTGGGGTATATTTTTAATCTCTTCATTGTTGCCTTGATGAGGCATAAGGTGGTTTCTTTTTCTGTTTTTAATAAAATTGCCATCCATTTGCCAGACATCCTTCAGAACAAGGGAAGTGTAACCTAAACCATAGCTTGGTTGATGAACTCCAGGATTCATTTCTGCGTGTTACTTGCAACCAGAAGCCAGGTGCTGTGATGCTTATTCGTCCAGACATGAAGTCACTTGAAATTAGAGATGTTCGAAGCAAAAGAAAGTGGACGGTTGGGCTCTTCTGGTTTGTGTGGAGCATCTATGAAAGTCAGCCATAAAACTGGTAGTTCTTTCTTACTCCCACTTTATTGATATTTTTAGTACTAACTTTGAGGTTTTTATTCTTGTTGATTTGATACCATTTTAAGATTACTTAAGCATTTTTTGCTTTAACTGTGAAACTCATTATTTTTAGCTGCATATTGACACTTTTCATGTTTAGACAAATGTGTTCTTGAATGGCTGCCAGTAAAACTCCTCCTAGATGTCATCCTTGTCATCACTTATTGTTCCCTTGTTGCCTCAGACAGAAAAATAACTTTAGTTACTCCATCACCAGTTGTGCTGAGGTTTTGACCTGCCAATAGAATTTATTTCCTTCAAGAAATATTCTGGATGTAGCCCATGTATTACTTTCTGGAATTTTACAGGTTGTTTTCTCCCTTGGATTTTATTTCCCAGATGGTGCATATAGCCAGGGAGCCTCTGACCTGTCTTACTTTAGTGGAGTTTTATTATTTTTTCCCCTATTCTATTGATTTAGTCATTTCCACACCTTTTGGAAGGTTGGGGAAAGAGAAGAAATGTACTGCATTCAGTGTTCAGACTGAAATGTCTCTAGTCTTGCTTTTGACTGCTTGCCTGTGCCCAGGATCATTTATGTAATGTCTGCTCTGCTTCTGATATGCTTCTAGTGTGATTTCTGTTTTGCTTAATGCCTGGCATATAGCTGACTATTATCAAGATCAGTTGAAAACATATGTAATATGTCAGAAAAAAGCTCACAGTCACAGTCTTTCTCCTAACTTTTGCTTTTCACTGGTTTACAAGCTACTCTGGACATCAATTAAACTAGTGGAGAGTATTTCTCCACTATTCATTGAGGCTGTTCTTTAGCCTTCCTTTCATGGAAAGTATTTAGGGTAATTTAAAGCTGGTTGGTTTTCGTAGTCTCTACTCTTCATGTCTGTCTCTGATGTTACCATCACCAAACAGCAAGACGGTTGGCAGAAGGGCAGGTAGGTGCTTCAGTTAATTCTGCACAAGAGTCTTGCCATTCCCAGTATCCCTCTTTTTTTTTTTTTTTTTTTCCCTTTAAGAGTCTCTGTTGGTCAGTCTGTCTTCTAATAGCAGCTTCCGATTATTTGTGATAGAAAAAAAATAAGCAAGAGGGGGGGAATTCAAAGCAGGTCTCCTTATTGGTAAGGGAAGAAAGCTTTTTACAGCATAAGGTATATCTGCATGTCAAAAAACTGAAGGTCTTGACATCAGTGATGGCAAAAGTGAATGAGTAGGGAGCGGCATTACAAAAGTGTTAAACCCTAATAGAGCAGATGGAAATGTTAAACTTGCATCTTTCTAAGGAATGCTGTGCTTTAAAATATCCTCTATACACCTGCGTAAAGGGAGGGCAAAATTCGCATCAAATGCTCCTTCCTTTGCAAATGAAACAGCTGGATCCTTTATCTTGGGTCCTAATATCCCAAAGCTAAACCAAAGATTCTGTTTGATAAAGACATGGGTATTCAGGTTTGGGGAGGAACTTTTCTCTTTAAATGAAATTCATTGCTGAAGCTGGCAAGGAGTTATTTACCTGTAAGTCGTCTTTTTTATGGAGTAAATTATCATGACCGATACTCAAAGTAAGTCATTCTATGATAATGCATGATCCCTCCAGTTGTTTGCTCACCATGGGATAGTACAGGTATCAAGAGAATAACAGACTAATTTGGTCAGTGCTCTCGTTGATGGAGAGTACCTTGGCATCGCTGATTGCCCTCCCCACTGCCACTTTACAGTCCGGATTCTTAGTTAGGGCTCCCCATTATCGATGCGGTGTCCGGAACAGTGTGACTGTCATGGCATTACTGTTGTGTTTTTCCTTCTAAGGAAAGGAAGTTAACTTAATTCACTGAACTTGACCTAACCTTTCCTCCTGGAAAGGAAACTTCACAAAGAAACACTGTGCTAATGCACAAGCAGCAAAATAACCAAGTTTACAATGCCTGGAGGGTAGATTCCAACGGAAATGGGTTTTGTGTGCTCAGAGGATGTTGTTGACCCACGCTTGTGAGGAGGGTGCAAGTCCTGTGCTGCGCTATTTGTGCCAGCTCTTCGTATTGGGTGTAGTTACTGGGAACCACAGAAGCTTACATGTATTGCCTCTAATTCTGTGTTTCTCTGTGTGGACGTTTCCCTTTCGGGAAGGATTGGTCTGTGACTGCTTTGCATCTCGCAGCAGTTGAAGTAGGGCCCTAGATCTGGCTCAGCATATGAGCCCCGTACAGCGCTTATTGTTTGGGAAGTTTGTTGTACCCCAAAATAAGATGCAAGGTACAGCTTTGGTCGATATATGGAATAGCCTGTAGGTGACTGGCTACCAAAACACATGCAAACCTTTGGTTAAGAAGGGCAGGGTATGGATTAGTACTGCTAAATTAATTACAAAAAGTAGAGATTCCCTGTGGTCCTCTTCCACTCCCAAAGCCATTTAGCTGTCTTGGTGCTCTGAGGATACCTGACTGTCTGTGGAGATGCGTTTTTCTGTAATGCAGCGTGTCTCTGAACTGTGGCACAGTGAGGGAAACTTATTTTGCTGTACCACGTTGTTGAGTTGCTCTTCCTGTGTGTATAAAGACATTAGCCTAGGGTCAGTAGCTTAGTTCATGGAACTGGGGGTAGAAGGGATGACAGGAGGTCATCCCAGACACCGCTATAGTCAAGCATATTTAGCACCATCTCGTGCTCTTACTTCTCATCTCTTACTAGAGTGGGAACTCTGAAGTCAGGATATCTTTTTTCCCTTTGCTAGAGTTTCTGAATCTTCTAGGTGTGACTATATGTGGCAAATAATTACATATTGCGTTTCATTGTCTAACTGTGCTGTTTTCCTCAAGACACTACAAGAGTTGCAGCTTAAGTTTTCACCTGAATATCGGGTGCTTTAAAGAGTTCTTTTCTTTAGTGTCTCCAAACGAAATATTCTCTGAAGTATCATATATTTGGGTCAGAAGAAGCCAAAGTCCAAAGCCTTTAAGCTTCTTATATGAAAAGAAGATTCAAAGAAGCAAAAATGATGGAAATAAAGAAGTGTAATACTCTTGCACATGTGAAAGTGCCAAATTGCCTGATTCAGCTGTTTAGATAGAGCAGTGTAAGTGCCTAACATGTGAACATACTTCTCTTCTTGCCTGGTCTGCTGGTAATACTAATATTTTTCTTAATATGGATCTTGTGATTTTTTTTTTAAAATCCTTAAAAAAAAGAAATTGCTGCTTACGCAGAAGTTGCAGCTCTGTCGCTGTCAATCCTGTCAGCATGTTTGTAAGATTACAGACATGAGCCCACTGACTTGACATTCCACATGCTCTGCAGTATGTGGAAGTGCAGTATCTTTCATTTCTTACAAACTCGCTGAGCACCCCTTTTTGGAGCTAACCATAAGAATCTGATACTCTGGTTGCAGGTAGTGGAGAGGTCTAACTTGTGAGGCTACTTCCACTGTGCATTTACGGTTAAACTCTTCTAATAGCAGCATTGGGGGAACCTCCCCGAAATCAGCATTCAGAGTTGACATCGATTTTTGTGATCTCACGTGGATCTCCATTGATCTTCACACAACTCTAATAACAAAATTAAATGTTTTAACAAGGAGAAATGGTCTGGCATCTTGGTACCAAAAATGAAAGCAAATTAAGGTTGATGTTACAGTGCGGTGAGGATCCGTGCTGAAGTACTCTGGATTCCTGACACACTCTGTTTAAATGCTGAAGATCCAGTCTCAAGTCAGTTAATTGGTTAACAAATGACTTTTTTTGAAAGTGTTAGTACTTACTTGTTCTTGAGTATTTAGTCCCTTCAGTCTTTCATTTTGTTTTAATTAATTTATTGTCTCTTGTTATTTCCTGGTATTTTTTAAATTATTTTTTGAAAGCTCTGTTTGATCTGTTAGACACCTTTCTCTACTTCTTGGTATTTTTAAGAACTTGTCTTCTTTTAAATCCCGGAGGTCTACATATCCTGGTAACTTCCTGCCCACCCCTCATCTCATTCCTGAAGTGGATTGTTTTGCTTTGAAAACCCAAAGTCTTTTAAAAAAATAAATGGGCCTGAGGCAAAAAACAGAAAGCAAACTTTAAACCAGAAAGCAAACTTCTGAAATGAAAACCAAAGGCCTGTGGGTTCAAAATCACACATTATTCCATTGTGAAGGATGGGTAAGATTGCCAGAGGGCTCTCGATCACACAGCACATTGTACTTAGGTCAGTTTTTCTGTACTTCAGGATGAGTTACAAACGATGTGTAAATGACCTGAGGTGTCCTTAATTTCATCGAGCCCCAACACAAGCATTTCTTCTGTGTTCTCAAAGCCTTGGGAAGCCAACTCCCAGAGCCAGCTTTGTCAGCTGAGCTTTTCCTCTCAAATGAAAGGGGCAGTAATATCAGTGCTTGAACTTTCCACTCTGCATTCTGCACTCAGCCACTGATGGCTGCTGGTTGTCCTGCTCATGTATGGTGCGAGGAGCTGTACAGAAGAACGCAGGATGTTTCTGCTGAGCTTAGTAGTGGGTGGAAGAAAACCTGGCCAGAGCTGAAATATAACTGTGTCTGGTTTCAAGGTCACGAGCGATGGAGTCAGTTACAAATTATTCCAATTTATGAAAAAGTGATCCAGGAACTGTCCAAGGGAACTGTGATTAAAATGTCTTTGAGAAGCTTTCTGGCGGTAATTTCCTGTAACTTCAGGTGTTCAGAGAGCTGCCCTACTTCTATTCGGCAGTCTTACTGAAGTGGAAACCCTTCATACATTTCATCAGTACCTCTCATTCATTTATTTCTCCCTGAGCATCTCGCTGCTGAGAGAAAAGCTTGTTTTAGCAGACACCCTAGCTCTGTGCGTTCATCTGAATGCCGGACTTGTACAGAATCCTGAACTTCTAGTAGCGCAGGAAACGGAGAGATGGAAATGCACACCAAGTGCAGTTGAACTGGAGGGCAAAGGTAACCTTTTGTAAGCGTGTGTAAAACCTTCAGAGAAAACATCAGTGGGCACAGACGTGCTGCGGAATGCCAGGCCATGTGTTGATACTCAGAGGGAATGGCATTTCCTAGCAGGTGTGGAGTGTTGCTTTGTGACTTCTTGTATACTGAAAGACCTAGTAGGTCCCTTAGGTTTAATTCTTCTGGTACTCTTGTTGTCATATGGGTTTTAAAGAGGCCTTGGGCTGGTACTGCCAGACAATGAAGTATTCTGATTATAAACTGCAGGAGACTGCCTATAGCATTGAAGTCTTAGGACTTCAAAGTGGAGAATTGTATGTACTCATTCTTTCTGTGTATGAATACACATGTACGTGTGACTTGCTGATGCATTGACCCTAATACCAGTGGTAGAGCTATAGTTACTTACATAGGTATAGAGTATAGCTAGTATAGTTCTTTTAGTAACTAAAACTTAGAGGCTTACCTATTTTTATTCTTGATACAAATGTTGTCTTACTTCCTATACCATAATGTACTTATCTACGCACTTTTTGCTTCATCCTGTTTTCAGTTATACAGGCAGCATTAGTGCAAGCTGCAAGTGGAAGCTCCCAGCCTCTGGGGCTGGGTTAACACCTGCCTGAGGATGGTGCTCAGGTGTACTCTGCTAAAGCTGTGACTTGGTTTCTTTTCTTCTAGTTATGAAGGTATTTGCAGTCGTTTGATTATGTAATTGAATTTTAGGCTGTTGAATCATAAGCTGTGCCATGCAGTTTCCAGCTCATGAGTTTTGGTCCATGCCTGTCTGAGAAAGTTAAACCGATCACTTTCTCTGTGTTACCTGGAAATCAGATGTGGCTGATTTTGGGGTTTTCCCTTTTGCCTCTGGAATACTTCAAGAAATAACAACAAATCGAACAAGCTCAACTCTCTAACAATGCTAACAGTGTGCCTTAGTTTCTGAGCAGTGGTTTGCAATTGTCTTATATAGGTTTCTTATCAAAATTTGGCTTTTAAGGAGTTGCTTTGTCAACAGATAACACCTCTAGAGACTGTTATAACAGACTGCCCAAATATATTTGTATTAAAATTGCTGGTTTGCTTTAACACAGCAATGGCAGAATTTTCTAGGCTTGCTTAAGTTTTCAACCTGAATCTTTGTTAGAGGTTGAAAATGTTCCAGTGAGCTCCACAAACCCACCTGGTTCTCGTGCAGTACTGGCTCGCAAAGGCTGCCCCATGTCTAGTGACCCCAGACGGCATCACCAACGGCAGCGCTTCCAAGCTGCTTGTATAACTGGTGGGCACGGCTGCCAAATAAAGAATGGATGTCTCCAGGTCTGAAATGTTAACAGGAACCTGCCAAGCTGTCAACACCTGGGAAACTCTGCTTACATAGATGCCCGAGAGGAGGAGAGGGAGAGCAGGTGGAGAAGGAGCCTCTTTGACAAAGAAAATGTTAATTCAGGTTATTTCTGTGTCACGTCAGTTTTTATTTCTTCATCTTTGTCTGCATCCCTAAATTATCTGCCATAATTGTGCAAGTGGCTTGAATGAATGAAGGCTTTGCCTAACTAGATTGTGGGAGACTGAAATGCAGATATAATCTGATTATCCAAGCACAATGACAAAATAACATGCAAGTGATTGGTGTGACCTATTGAACCTAAATTTAGCTTGTTGGTTGTCTGTGATACTGCTTTGACTAAAACTGACATCACCTTGCATGTCTGTAAAACAGCACAAATAACTTTTATCGTACATGAAAAAGTAATCTTTGTAGTGCACAACTTTGTCTGGTTCAAGGGAGGGTATTTCAACAAAATTCCTACAAGCAGTGCTTCTTAATTCTAGTGGAGTCATTCACATTTAAATTTGCAATTTAAAGTAGTCTTAGGCCGATCGTATGGTGGTGGGTAAAGGCATGAAATCAATATACAGATAACTGATTTTGCTTTCCTTATTCTTTGAGTGTAATTGAGAGCTGTTGATGCTGTTGAGAACATACATGATAGGAGGCAGATGTCAGACTCATCCTCATCGGTGTCCTATTGCGTGTTACAAAACTGGATGCTCCTGGTGCAGCTGCGGTTTTTGTACAAAATTCACGTACGAGCATTGCTTTGTCATGCCTAAACCTGTTTAGTGGATGCAGAGTAGCTCGGGTGGTCTTAAGAAGTAAAGTTGCTTTCTTCGCTGTCCTCTGCATTTTATTTTACAGGGTATATACCTGGCAGGGGAACCAGCAAATCAGTTTTCTGCGTGACTTTCGATGCCATTCAGTCAGTATACTCAGAGTAACTGGTGAGCTTCCCCTGAAATCTCTGGTAGCATCTTTATCTCTTCTCTCCCCATATGCTACCTTCTTTCCGTGTACTGCTGGTGTGGCGGTTTTCTTGTAGATCTGCTTGCCATTCCGACTGCTGGAACTTCGCTTGAGTACGCTTTGCATCGTGTGAACCGCATGGTGATTGTTGGGGAGCTCTTACCTGGGCAGGGATCTCTGTGCTGGGATCCTCTGCTGCTGCTGCTGAGTGGCAGGTAACACTTTGAACTGACTGAATGGTCACTGTTTCTACATTCTGAGCCTGTTTAAAAGGGGCTGCTTTAGCCAAGGCAACATAATTCACATCAAAAGGTGCTGCAGCTATTTTACTCATCCAGTTCAACCCCTCCTAAACATTTAGTTGCCTTTCTTTAAAGTGTCTAGGCGAGCTTTGCCCGTGAGCATGGTAAGATGCTGAGGCAGCAAGACTCCAGACCCAACATCTCTCAGCTTCAGATGTTGAACTTAAATGTCTATGTCGAACGTCAGCCTTTGTCATGTGTATCGGGATATAAGCTGGCTGGATGTTTTGCAGGAGGATCAATTATTCTGACTAGAGACAAACCTTGGAGATAAAAGTGTGGTTGAAAGGGTTTAAAGGATTATATACTACTGTCCAAAGAGGTTATTTACATTTTATTCACAGTTAAATGTATTTATTTCTGATGACAGAAATGTCTCTAAAATACATGTAACTGAAAATAATGTAATTAAATGAAAGATGAGTTAAAAATTGATTTCAGAAGGCCCCTGTACAGGACTGAATATGGCTGCATAAACTGTACATTTAGATATTTGACTTTGTCACTAGTACAAAACTGAAGATCCTTTTGATATTAAAAAAAGGCAGGAAGCCCTTCATACTGTCATCTGGAGATGCTTTTCATTTCCTGGGCTGAGGGACACAAAAGGAAGCTTTTAAATCCAGCTTCAGTAGCACAGAACAAGCAGTGTTGAATTTGGTGAGGACGCGAAGGATTGAGCAAAGCAGTCCTGTCCGGTTCACAGTCCCAGTCAGAACATTCAAATCCCATGCAACTACAAAGGCATTATAGCAGTCCACTTCCAGCCTCACCCAGTGGGGTTTCTGACCCACTTTGAAATACTTCTTTAAGAATTTGGCTGAAGAAATCGGATTGACAGCAGAGATCCAGGCACAGGCTTTGTATTCAAGCCAAAGATGATCTTAGTCTATGCCAATGCAATTAGAGTAAATGAAGTAAATTGAGGCCGCAGCGATCAGATCATCAGGATTAAATCACTGCAGATCTCAACCTCGGAATGCCTGCAAGTCTGAACCCAGACAAGTGGAGCTTTTGGACTCTGATCATTGGTGTTTTCATTTTGCTTCACTACGTCAATAGCTAAAGGCACTTTGACATCAACAGTCTTAAACTTCTCCCAATACTTATTTCCTAATTCGAATCAGAATGAGATCTCTTCAAAATGATTCCATTTTAAGTTGTGATGGAGACTTACCATGCATAATATTGATTGAATGTGTATTTGTATAGTGGAGGAAAGAGAAGTATTGATTTTGTTTGCTTTGTAACTTTTTTTTTATTGCCCTCAGTTTAAAAACTTGTGCCGCAGGTGTGTGGGGAAGGCAAAAGTGTTTATTCTGTTTCTTGTGTTGAATCGTATGGATCCCTGGGAGATATATTAAACCTATCAAATTATAAAAGTACTTTTTTTTCCCCTCTCCTAAATGGACTATATAGGTTATAAATAAAGCCTTTATCCTAAAAGGGAAAGAAAACAAAGCGGACCTTAGTGTAGTCTGTGCTTTTCCTGTAAGCAGTAGTCCGCTCTGACCTGAAACTGCATCAAAATAACATACTTGCTCTGGAGCTGCAAGTTCTTGGTGTAATTCAAAGCCACTGAACATAGATGAGTAGATGAGGTACGATTCAAATGCCAGCATGTGTAATGCTTGGGGATGTGGGGATTATCTTTTCCATGATTCTTATTTTAAAACAATCATTTAACCATTTAAGATGCACTTCATGTTTTCAGCCCTTATTTGCTCATGCACAGAAAAAGTAATCCCCATCCTGTTGATTTTGTTCTGACCAGAGAGGAAAATTGCTTGATGGAAACAAAGCAGCTTAGAAAATGTGTTTTTACTTCAGTTATTGAATTAAAAAAAAAAAAAACAAACCAGCTGGCATAAACTGGGAAAGGGACTATTTTGTCCCTCAGATTTGAAATGTAACAGATGAATAACAGCAATTTTTTTGGTTTGTTTCCTGTAATATGTCGTGGTATATTTAGCACAACTTCATCTCAGTGAACCCTTTTAAAATACTCAGCTGAAATGTTTGAGCTTTTCCAGCTTGGAGTTGCCTTTTCCATGATACCCAAACTTCAGTTTCCAGGGAATAAACTACCAGCAAACGGCTGTGAAACCAAGAGCAGCGCTTCTTGTGTAGGTACTTGTAGGGGGAAACAGGGAGCAGTCTCCTATCTGCTGCTCCCCGTGGAGTGTCCATGCAGTTGTCGAACGTGTTTGCCTCCGCTCTTGGTCAGGGAGCGCTCGGTTAGCTGCTCCTTAACCAGGAAAAAGACTGAATGTTACTGATGTTTAGAAAAATAAGTTGCAGTTCCACTCTTCCTTCGTGGTTCTGCTCCTTGGGAGCAAAGGGTGCTGATTAGCAAATGGCCACGTTAATTTACCAGGTCAATACTTAATTCTCGGTTCTGTGGTATTCATCTGTTAGGTGGGTTTACAATAGCAGTGCTGTGTCATCTCGGTTGGATGACATTCATATTCGGTGTAATATATCATGTAAAATAATCTACAGATAGGAAAAAACAATTTAAAAGTAATTCCAGACAGTGTGTTCCTAGTCTATTTTAGCAGAATAATAGATCTGCACCATCGCCCAAGTTTAGCTGGGTCTGCCTCCTTCAGAGATGAGTTATTACAAGAAGGTTTAGGGTTTTTGTGTTGTGGAGGTTTTTTCCCCCTGTTTTCTTCTGGATCCTTTTGCCTCCCCCAATTCCTGTGCAACAGACAAGAATTTAATGCTGCATTATAGAGCACAGGGTTCCAAATCAAAGTCTGTAGTGAAATGGTTAGGGAACTGGTGTTTCCAAGCTTCCTGTTTTCACCCTGATCTTCAGTCTCATTGGGAAGACCTCTATCAAGATGTTCAAACTGAGTCCGTAACATTCAGAAGGTACGCTGTTCTGCAATTATCAAGCAAATCACACATCGCAGCTTTGATATTTCCACTCTGTGTGCGAAACGTGATGCCTAAGGTATTAAAACAACGTGGTATTTTACAAAACCAGGTATCATAATTGGAAGAAACTTGCAGCAAACCCCCAGAAGTCAAAGGGACAACTGTGGATTTGCATAACTAAAAAATCCTGTGCCTCTTGAAGAACTGCAGGTCTGTCTGTTATTGGACTTGCTGCAGTTCAAATGAACTAAAAGTAACCTGCGTTCAGGGTTTTGCTTTACTTAAAAGAAATGATAAATTCTGGTTTGTGACAAGTTTGTTATGTGAAATCATAAAACAGTGATGTGGTTTACCAGTGTGGTCACACTGGGGAGAAGGCTCTGACAATACCGACCTCTCCGTTAAGGATTGAGAACCCAGACCTTGCACTCCGTCATTCTGCGCTGTCCAGGAGGGTTATACACCGCAGTGGTGTAAGAATACGGCTTTGAATGATGCTCCCTGTGCTCCTCTGCCTGCTGTCTGAGACAAACCATACAGCCCTGACCCGTCTTTGGGTAACTCGGCGCTAAAACGGCAGATAAGTGTGCCTGTGTTTAGAGCAAGTTGGTTTTCTGTCTGCAGACCGAGAAGAGAGCTTTTGTGGCTACACCCCTTAGGGAAAAAAGCACCTTCCTGTTCCAGAAGAAAGCCCTTGGTGGTACGTGATTTTTCCAGTAAAACCCAAGCATGGCTGAAGTGTTATGAGAAAAGCCTATAAGAACTGCAGTTAGTATTTTACTGTCAGAAGTAAACTAATTGGTTTGTAAGAGGTGGTATTAAATGGAATATTATGAAATAGAACAGGTTTTGTACCACTAAGTGAAGCCCACGTGCCCATACTGTGGACCATAACGACTTTTCATCATCGTGATTTAAGTTACTAGTGTTGCTGTGGTCATTTAAAATCTTTGACTTTTCTCCTCTGCTTCAGACATGCTCTTGGTGTTGAAAGAAGTGATGTGTATGAATAGTTAACTAACAAAAATCACTTAATGATTTCTTTTTTTTAACTGAATTTTATGAAGACCTTAACGTGTCTCCAAATGTATTTGTTTGGCATCACACAGTGTGGAGCAAACAATGAGTGTGGAGTATTCTTGGGGTACAAATTGCTTGCGTATAATTAAAATTTAAAGACTTGCCATTGGAAATTGAGGCTGTCTGATAGGAAGCAGGGGTTGTACGGAGATCATTTGGGTTCCTGTTTCAGTGCATCCTTGTTAGAATTGTCGAAATACTTACAGAAAACAACTCATCTGACAGCTAATACTTGTATAAACATTCTGTTATCAAACTTGCCCCTGGTGTGTTTATATAAAATAAATGCAATAGGTGACTGAGCAATCAGTGTAAATATATTTAAGGATGAAGAAATCATAAACACTTATTTCTGTATTCATCTAGATTCGGTTGTGAAACTATCCTCCCTGGATATAGGCAAAGCTCGGTTATTTCATCCTTATCCTTTATTTCTAAGGAAATAAAAATATGGTCTTAATGTCACTTGAAGTTTCATCACAAACAGTTGGGGGTTACTTCTGCCAATATGACATCTGTGCATAATTATGCATCCCATCACTCTTCCTTGTGCTGCTCTATTGTTCCGATATTGAAGGTGTCAGGACAGTACTGCAAGCGTAACGGCGCTGGTTTTTAATCGGCACAGAGGTAGTAAACTGCTGTTCATTAGCACAATTAGAACAAAGAATGGTGTAAAACTAACTTTTATACAAAAAGCTGATTTTGGTAGGTAAATAAAATATTCTCAATACATTCTGTGTTGTATTTTCCATCTGTCTCAGCTGATAAGGAACAAATAGTTTAACATTCTTTGATCATTTTGTCACTTCTTTAACTACTAGACCTGCATTTTGCCTATTTGAAATATGTTCATACACATCTGAAAGTTTCAGAACTTGTTACAGAGAAAGGTCTCAATTTTTTTAACAGTGGATCAAGTGAGAAAAATGTCATATTTGTGTTCAAATGGAAAAGGATTGAATTGAAAATGTTAGTGTTGTATTAATATATACATCCAGCATGTTAATTTTGGTGTTCTGGAAGCTTATCTGGAGTTTTGTGTACAATTCATGATACTGGGAAGCAGGGAAGAGGGGAATTAAGCAAGGATGATGATGGCCTACCTTGTGTTGACACTCTTCCAGCAGGAGCTGCTTGTCTTGGTGAAATTCAACATACATAACACAAAAGTATGAAATGTTTGTCTAACTTGGGCGATCATCGAAATTGTGAAATGCAGTGATGGAAGCTGACAGATGAGGTTTGGTGTCCAGCATTGCTGACGCTTAGTGATACGCTGTTTTCTTAATTTGTTATCAGCTACTTCACTTCAGTGACCAGAAGCGTGCAGCTTTGTGCTGACGCCTCGTTTCACTGAGCTTTGAATGCCGTTGTTGATAGGTAAGCATTTTCTGGTTAGGATCAAAAACTCAGAGCTCTCCATACATGCTCAGACAGTGATCTTCACAGTACTAACAATACTGGTTCACCCACAAGGTAAACCCGGGTAGATGTAATAGATAACCTTCTATGTGCACCATGTATTTTTGAGAGAATGGTGGTTTTGTTTCTTGGTAGCATGTGTGTTGGGTTCTTGATAGCATCATTTGTAATGGAGAAAGAATGAGCCTTGTAGTATGACAGTTATATGGGAGGTCCGCTGTCACATGAACACTGTACTGATAGTGAGGCTAAACGGGTGTTGGGTGTTTTCACCCTTTTAGTCTCTGTGGTCTTCACTGACATGTGTATCCACATATTTATGAGAATAAGA
Source organism: Eurypyga helias (assembly GCF_000690775.1). Classification (NCBI taxonomy): domain Eukaryota; kingdom Metazoa; phylum Chordata; class Aves; order Eurypygiformes; family Eurypygidae; genus Eurypyga; species Eurypyga helias. Next base: position 30,859 of record NW_010267964.1, read on the forward strand.
GAGGCAGAGGAAGTCTGTAGTCTCACGTATGATTCTCATCTGGAGGTGAAATAAATATTTGCAACAGGTATTTTTTGACTTTATGCCAGATAGAAAACCACCAGGAAGATTGTTCAAAGAACCTGTTCCTGAGGGCATGACAGTGGTGTTGTGGTGTTCTCCTGGGGCTTGCGTGCCAAGAGTTCATATCTGTTCACACAATCAGTGAATGAGTAGGTAAAAACATGATGGCAGTTCTTTGCGTCAACCCCGTATCCTCCTCTTTCTCCCTCCCCAAATGGAAGCAAATCTCACTTGTAACTATGGTCAAAACTTCTATTCTTCAAGACAGCAGAAACAGTTTTTGGTGAAAAAGTTATTTTTGAAAGGCTTGGGAATAGAATCTAGGCAAACTTAATGCAAGTTTACTTTGTTGGATAAAGTAGTTGCAAAAAACCAAAATAATTTAAAGCCAGCTATTCACAGTTACCTGGAATGGATAAGTGCCCTGGAAAAAGAAAGATGATGCTCTGTCAAATCTGTTCATGGATACTGAATCACTCTACAGGTTTCTGCCTGTATTTCTTTTATATCAGGAATAGTAAAAGAACATATCAACCAAGTGGTTCTCCGTGGCATCCTTTAGAGAGGATGTGGCTCAAATCTGTTCATATTCTACAAGCTACAGTTTGCTGTAGTCTCCGTTCAGAGGACAAATAATTGAATAAAGCACAAGATACTGTAAAGCTTTTCAGTAGTCAGTTGAGTCACAGATTTTTGACAGACCTTGAAAGAGAAGATGAAAGCATCTGCAGGAAGATTGACAGACAAAATAAGTAAGAAAACATTAATTTCATAAGAGTTGGTAGACTGACTTTCTTTACGTGACCGACGACTTGCAGGTACAGTCTGTTGCAGCTTTTGGTTGTCCAGTAGGTATTTGGAAGGTATTTCTGAAAGGTATAGCAGTGTTTTCCCCAGTTCTCAGAGAAACCAGGATGATTTGCCTAACTTGTAAAACACATTGTATTAGCAGTCATTTAAGGTATTGTACAGAGAGATCAGGGGAAAAACGATGTTGTGGTGTAGAACAGAACTCAGCAGTGTAAGAGAAGGTATTTTACACTTTGAAGAATGGAGTGTTTTCCGAAGGCAGCTCTCACCCAGGGGAAAAATGATGTTGTGGTGTAGAACAGATACTGTGAACTCAGCAGTGTAAGAGAAGGTATTTTACACTTTGAAGAATGGAGTGTTTTCCGAAGGCAGCTCTCACCCACTCAGATGTAATGAGTCCTTGAACTGCTTATTCAGATGTGCTGTATTTGCATTTTCTGCTTGTTTCCTACCAGTTCCAGTAGTCTAAAGTAATAGGCTAAACAAAGGAAATGTTTTAAAGCTGTGATGGTGAACTGCCAAGCCAGCATTTGCTAGCAACTTGATTTTCAGTCAAATGTCAGAATTGCCTTTTTGTCCCTACATGGCTGTCAGTAGACTTCAACTAAATATCCTGTGGGGCATGTACGCGCTCTGTAGTGGTCGTGTAAGTGGCCTTGTTGAGTTAAAGCTTTCAAAAGTACGCGCACTTCCCTCCTGTAAACAATAATCTGCCTAGTCCAGTGATGCATCTGATGATGCTGGAGCTTTGTGGATGTTTAATGGAAGCGTCTTCCTCCCCATGAGTCATGTTACTAACCCTGAAGACAGTATATGAATGATTTTCAGAGGGTTTTTTCCTTATGGTGCATATTTGGTAGCATGGATTTCAAATGCATGGGCAATGTTGTATGTCCCGTTTACTTCATTGCTGTAGCCGGCTGGCTGGATTTTACTGGAATTGGGTAGGTGAATGCATCATGGAGTTGATAAAGAACTAGTGCAGTGTCAATGTGTTCTGTATTCTGTTGCTCTTTTCCAGCACAAAATCTCTACTAGCAGAATAAACAGTAGAACAAACACTACATGCAACGCTTGGCCTGTTGTTTCTCGGCTGTAAAGTTGGCTAAATTGAACGTTTGTGAGCACTCCCATGGTAAGATAATAAGCTTTAGTCATGAACATATATGCAGTTTACCTAGAAATGGACTCAGAAGTTTAGCATCTGGAAAATTGTTTTTCCTCTTCTCCCTGCCAAGAATTTCCATTCCGTAGTGTCAAATTAAGATAAGCACACTGCAGCCTGACCGTGGAATGCTGTGCTGTCATTAAGAAACAGGGTTGGGAATGGATTTGAGCATCTCTGGAGCAGCCTATTTTGAACAGGGAATCTGCACAAGAGGGGAAAAGCTGTGTGTTGGAGTGTGTCAGGTTTGAATTTAGAAGTGTTAAGACAGAATGCCTTTTAGCCTTGATATAAGTTCATAAATATCAGTTGTATCTTGTATTTCTTGTGTAAGAATAGGGAATGATGTTTGGGACAGCTGGCTCTTCAGGTTGGTGATGATTCTAAGAATATGTATTTATACGCCAACGCTAGTTAAATAGTGAATTGTGATTTCAGTCAGCTTTTTCCCAAAGTGGAAATTTTGGAGAAGGAACACCTAGGGTTATCCCTATTTATATTTCTAATCATGAACATGTTTAGGCTGGAGCAAAGGAGGCTGAGGGGAGATACTGCTCTCTACGACTACCTGGAAAGAAGTTGTGAGGTGGGGCTTGGACTCTTGTGTCCGGTGACACGCGACAGGATGAGCGAACAGCCTCGAGTTGCGCCAGGGGAGGTTTAGATTGGATATTGGAAGAATTTCTTTGCCTAATGGATGTCAGTCACTGGAACATGCTGCCCCAGGGGAGCAGTTGAGTGATGATTCCTGGAGGGATTTAAAACTTGTGGTGCTTAAGGATGTGGCTTAGTGATGGGCTTGGCAATGCTGGGTTAATGGTTGGAGCTGATGATCTTAAGGGTCTTTTCTGGCCTGAATGATTCTATGTCCTTCTTGAAAAGTAGCACTGAATGCAGTATAGTGGCTTAAATTTGTTTTGCCTCAGCTCAACAGAAAAAATTGGAATAAATATCTTATGGGGAAGTGGCACAGTAATAACTTGCAAAAATTCACCTTAATTTCCATGGGGCACTCTGTGATCAGCCGGAATGTGCTGTAGCTGTAGGTAAGGTTTCCCATGGTTTCCTCACTCCTAGCTGCTTACACTCAGCGAGAGCATTCATTTCCAAATGTAGAATGGGACGTGTTAGGTTGTACGTCCCGTTTACTTCAGGGATACTTCGGCTTCCAAACCGCCTTCTGCTGACATCAGAAAATAATTCTAAAGTTTCATTGTCTGAAAACATCTTTGAACTGTATCAGCTCTTTTTGGCTAGCCAACCCACAGATTCTGTGCCTAACGTCGCTGCTGTGCAAAGCAGATCTCGGCCCTGCGCTGATTGCCTTATTTATTCTGATCAGACCTCGCCTTCCACAAATCAGCGCGGCGGTGTTTTCTCATCTATAACCAAATATTCATCATTAGTCTGCTTCGGAATACAGCATGGTTTGTGACATGACAGTAATATATCTGACACAAGCAATCAGGTGAAACATTATTGTAAGGCAAGCAGGCCAGAGAAACAGTGTAATAAAATTAATAAGGGAATAAAATAGGTGCATTTTGTATATTTGTCTTTTTTCAAACAGTTTAGAAAAAAATTGTTTCCTATTTCAAGAATCTCATGTGGGCTGCTTTAATATAACTGCACCAGTCTGAACTGCCATCATTCTAACAAGGGAGAAATGCTAAAGCTGGGGTGTTTTAGCTGCTTGGGGTACGCTCACTTCTGCCTAATTGAGCGGTAGTGGATGATCCACTGCAGGACTATGTATGGATTGGGTATGTTCATGATAAGGGTGACTTTGGACTCCAGTGTGCACTTTAGTCTGGGATAAACTGCTCATTTAATAATTAATCTTTTGGCCATTCTAAGCAAGTGGTTCTGGTTAGTGTTTCCCTTTCTTTGTATCTGTCAACTTGGAGTTGATCCTCTTGGCCTCGAGGGTACTTTTTGCAATGTTTTGGACTTCTCAGAGTACAAAGAGTTTTATAGCCATCCACGGTAAGAAAGGACAGCTGCTGCTTTTGGATATATCTGCAGTTTTGGAGTTAGCTCATATAGGCTGTACCTTAATTTGGGAAAAGGGGATGTAAGGTAAACAAGAACATTGGCTGCATCCCCAGCACTGACAACTCTTTGGGAAAAACATCAAATATTGACTTAAAAGGTGTTACACTGATTTATATTGGCGGAGACTCAGGTGTGTGATGTTAAAGCAAAAAGGCAGTTTTCTCTCATGCATTCTTTGAGTAATCTTTTTGTATTTTTTGCCTTTTTTAATACTTCCCTTCATGTCAGTGTATTATATACAATAAACTTTCATATTTTGAAATGGAGGGACACTGAGGAAGAAAGCATCAAAACAGTAACTGGTGAGATGAAATGACAAATGACAGATGCTATTCCTTGTGCATCTGAAATGTCATTTGTCATACAGGCCTTTAGAGATCAATTGGAAAGAGAGTTGTTTTCCTATGAGTACCAATGAAAAGCTGTATAACTCTAAAATGCTCCTAAGCTGGGAGACTTGAACCCCAGTCTGAGTATTCGTTACTTAAATTCTATGGCAAAGATTACTTGGTGATATTTACTTGCTGCAATAAATTATTGCCTACTCCTGGCTAGAAATTATTACAATGAAATTGAAGTTAATTCAGAGTAGAAGTTTAAGTTCAGACCAAGTTATAAACCACATACCCAAAAATGAACACTGGAGAAAAAATTCAGTTTTTCAGATTTTACACGCTACTACCTTTTTACATGAAAAATTCTCATTTTATATGTGGAGAATAGCTGTCTTGGATCTGCTTGTAGCCATAAATGGATTCATAGGGAAACGTATATTATGAGGACAAAGACATATACTTCTGCTTCGTGGTCTTCCAGCCTCTATTTTTAGCTAGAGGGCTTCCTCAGTCTGATGCGGTCATGCTAGGTTGGATATTGGTGTATCAAGGTCATTTGTTGCTTGCCAAGTTATTTTAGGGGGAAGAAAACCCCCCCAAACAAACAAAAAACCCACCCCGTGTTATAAAACCAAGACAGAGGTGAGCAGCTGGTTGTGGAAGCCAGGATGGTTTGTTCTTGAGCAGATCCTTCCTGGTGCAGGTTCTGTGAATCGCTGCCGCGGGATCCTAGTGACATGACCTACCACCTTCTGCCTCCTCCGGGAATGCCCCATCTTCATTGCCCTTTTCCCAGACCTATTCCTTTACCCACAACTCGCTGAGTTAAATCACCTGGGATGAGCAACCAGCAGAAATTGCAAGGGCTTGTTTATGCCTGATGTTTCTGGACTCGTGTAACTCCTCTGGAGCTGTTTGCCTCCGCTTCAGCAGAATAGGGAGCGCGGCCGGTATGTGGTGATGCGTCTGGAAATACTTCTTCAGACAGCGTGGCTTAGATGTCTTTTCCCCCTGTAAAAAGTCTGATTTGGTTTGCAGAGCAGCTGGGGCTGCACTCTACTTCAGCAAATGAGCAAAGCAGCACTAAACTGCTGTTGCTCCTGTCAGGGAGCTGGTGCCCTGCCAGTGCTGCCGTTTCACGACTCAGGGCTTCGTAAGATCCTGACACGTGCTGCTTTGAGGATGCAGAAATCATGTGACTGTTCCTGGGGGTCTTGGTAGGTAAGTGGGATGGATGAAGTCTGACCTAAAGGAAACGTTTTACTCCAAATGTCGACTCTGCCGAATATTCCTAAAGGAGATGGTGATGCTTAAGCTGGCTGCCTGCTGAGGTTTAGGTGAGCTCTGGGAAGAGGGCTCCTGCGAATGTGTAATAAATGCCAAGTGGGATGTGCACTGGGGAGAGAGGGGTATGTCAGCTTGGCTTTTTGCTTAGGTTTCCGGGTGTTTTGGAAATGGTGTGATTGCTGCAGAAAGCTGGTCTCGCCGTGTTCCAGCCCCTGGTCTCCGAGCTCTCCAGCCGAGTTTGGCAACAGGTTGCTTTTCTGAGCTTTATCTTACCTAGTGGGCAGAACACTGATTTTAAGTCAGCTTTGATTTAAAATAGCAAGAACTTTTCCTTTGTTTTTATGGCACTTTGAAGATGAAATACCCCTGATTTCTCGGATCTGTTGGCCTGTTTCCCCCTTATCCTTACTGCTTCACTTGCTGTTCCTAAGTGTTTCATACCTCGCTGTAAATGCTGTTTTCCAAGTTTTGTGCCTGTTCCCATGTTAGAGCAGGTTTACGTACCCCCAGGAGTGTGCTGAAGGAATCCTGTGTTTCTGGTTCAAAAGAGAAATTCTCTTTTGCAAATCATTTTCTCAGTACTGTTTCCAAACACCGGTAACAACATCAGAATTCAGTTTATTGACTGTCGGGCTAGGGGAATAGTGGACATGAGGAGCTAAATTGCTTTTTGGAAGTGGGGGCCAATAAGTGCAATAAAAGCTTTTGGGGCCAGGGTGTTTGTCATGGCAGCAGGATGGACTTGGTGCCTGAAAGGGGTCAGCTGGCTCCAGGCTCCTTTTTTCCTGTGTGGGAAGAAGGACCGCTTGAATCTTTCAGAGGGAGGACTTCACACCCTCAAGGGTATATGTTTTGGCACGGTGGAAAAAAAGGGGGAGTAGGTTGTCTGTATTTGCATTAGGATACAATTTTCATTAAAGCTATCAAATGAGTGTCGTGGTGTAAATCAGTCCCTGAAGATATATCTCTGTGGACGGGTTGTATCTTGTTCGGGACGAGGTTTCTTGTCCCTTCCATCCAAATGTCAACTGTTGCACTAGTTTGTAGTGGGAATGGCATCATTGCACATGGTGGGGAAGAACTTGGTAGTTCCCATGTTTGTAACGATCACGGAAGGGTGTGAATCATGAATCCGTTCGTTAGAGTTTGCGTGCGGGAGGTTGAGGACGTAAACACTGTTTACTTTCTGTCTGGAGAGCCTGTACTTCCATATGGGATTCTTTGTCATGTTCTTTCATCTGTATTGTAATACATAGTGGGGGGAAAGTGGGTTCTTTCGAGTTTGTTTGTTTTTTTTTGGTTTTTTTTACCTGGTTGGCTCTGCAGTTGTTCTTTTGAAATTATCGTATTTATTCGTGCCCCACTGCATTTCTCTGCAGATACTTGTGTATACTGGTTATTTATTGTCCTCTTAATCTCCTTGAACATGGGTGGTATGATGTGACTGATGATTTCCTTTGCTGTATTCTATGTTTTGCTTAATACTGAGCTGGAGCATTGATGACGTTAGTGAATGGCGGTGAAAACAAGTACCACTGGAAATGGGAAGCTGGCAGAGTGTGGGAAGGCGTTTTGGGATGCACACCTGTAAATTTTACTTGAATGTGTGAATCTCTCTCTTTGTGTGAACTGTTTGCATATTACCCACTGCTGAAAGCAGAAGAAACGGTAGGCTATGTTTTGTGGTGGAGTGGCACTTACGCCCGTGAACAGTTGGACCTTGGGCATTCAGTGGGTCCAATGCCTGTAGTCTTAGGACATGAAAGGGGTGTTTTCTCTAGGTAAAAGAGGATGATAAATTGTGATACTGCTTCCAGTTTTCTACAGTGTTCTCTACAAATTGATTCTGTTTATCTTCCTTTACATGATTTCTGTAAGATGTTCTTTCTCCTATTCCTCAATGAGCATGTCTGTCTGTCCTCCAGTGAGGGGAACTGGTAGTTTCCGTTGCAGCTTAGTTTTGTTCTAGAAGTCCAAATCTGCTTCATGACTTCCTTTGTATCAAACTTTCATCAAGAGGATCATATTACTGTATTGATTTTTTTTCCCCATTTCATTTGTGTTAATGTGAAAAATATCCCTAGACTTGAGGGGAAAAAAATATCCAAAAGGAAAACGTTTTTCTCCTAAGAAAGTACATGATTTAAAAAAAAAAAAAGACACTTAAACCTGTATAGTTTTTTTTGCTATTCAGGTCCCCCTAATTTGAAATGAAATATACTATGAATTGGTGTGAGGTACATCTCAGCCCTCTCTTCTGCTGTCTACTATGACGATGGATACACCTCTATATTATTTCCTTTGACTCAAATGGTGTGCTTGTTTGTAGAAGCACATGCACATTTATTTGATAAAATAGGGACACTCCAATAAAATTTGATTGTATGGTACTATTTTAATACTACTTTTTTCTTGAAGGAAAGATTACAGTCATGCTATTTATCTCCACAAAGAAACAGTACAGACGAGACTATGCCTTTAAGGTGTTTTATTGAATTATCCTGCATGCCTCTTACACTGGTTTTCCAGATTTTTAAGGATTTGTATGTAGTCCATTTTTTTATTTTTTTTAATTTTAGGTCAGTTATAGTTTAGATTTGGATGTTCTAGAATGTAATATTAGGAAATACAATAATTTGCATTTGACTCAAGTATCTAGGAGTTTCTCAGAGTGCTTAAAGGTTAGAAAAGCGTGTGGCAGGAACAGGTTGAGTATGGCTGGTGTCTACCTTGGGAACCCAAATGGACTAGGTGACTTCTTGACCTCTTCTAGGCAGTTTGGCTATGGTTCTGTTTAACGTTAGGTAATATTGCAGTTATATTCTCATTAGGAATCACATCAGTGCACGTATGAAGTCATTTTCATGTGAATCATTATCTTCCATTTTTAAAATTCAGACTTCTTGTTTCATTTCAGAATGCTATGGTGCTGCTGAGGAATCTTAATGGAGGGAGAAGGGCATCCACACTTCTGGCACAGAGGTACAGGATCAGGCCACACTGAGTTTTCCTCACCCAGTTGGTGAGTACTTCCAACATACTACAGCTTTTTGTAAACACTTGAGTCCTTCCTAGAATCATCACAGACTCCAATAGAAAGATTTATTAGCACTAATTCTGTCATGTAATAAATTTAGGTACCTGTGGGCAATACTGCAGTCACAAGAAAATGGGTAACAGGTATCTAATGATATTGAAATAATTGTATCAAAACACAGTTAATACTTTATTCAGTTTATGCTGTGTTACGTTTAAGGAGCAGGTAAGTCAGTTCACTCAGCACCACCTATGCCTCAATCTATTGAGTTCTCCCTCTATTTTCAATAATTAGATAAATAGCGTGCAAGTATGTCTAGTATAATAAAAAATAATAGAATTTTCGAGCAGTATTTGAAATAATACTCAAAATGACCGTACATCGTGTATGAGAAGCTCAGTGCTTCTCTGAGGAATTTGGGGTGCGACAGAAATGCTGTAAAGGCCCTGGATTTGATCTTAAAAAGGCAAAGCGTAGTCAGAATGTACTTGTGCAGCATGTATGAAATCTGACATAAGCATCACCCTGGTTTGTTTTATAAGTGTGCAGCGTCAGCCCTATTCAGGCATCTGGCGTGTACCTTAAAATGAATGACTTATTTTCATGCTGGGTATGTGAATTTACATTCAAATTTCACAGCATATGCATAGAACAGGAGCACCAACCCTTCAACGAATGGTCTCATCTGCCTATAGTTTTATTTCTAGAACTGTGTGTCGTTTTATTGCAAACTGTGAAGTTCCCCTTTTGCAAACATTCAATGCTAGGAATCCTGCTTAAATATAGCAGGATTCTGTTAATTATGTCTCTGGCAAATGGAGTGAAGTTCACTTTTTTACATAAGATAGGTTTTTGTAGTGCTGTTTCCAGTACAGAACTACAGTTGCTGAGCAGTGCACGTGACGTCGTGTGGAGGTACATGTAGTGTGGAGGTGGTATGGAGACATCCTTAAACAAGCAGCTGATTCATATCGGTGTTGATTCTCTTTGTTGGTACTTCCACTTGTTCTTACTATCCTTCTCATCGTTCAGCAGTAGACCTGCAAGCAGAAATCCATATGGAGGGACGTATCAAGGTCGAAACGCTTCAATCACTTCTCCAAAATGCTCATTTTGTGTTAACAGACGTGCTGCTTGAACAACTTGCGAGTTCAGGTTGAGGCTAGAGTGTGCCATTTATTTTGTCAAAGGTGGGCTAACGTGCTGCCCTGCAAGGCAGGGTAACCTGGAGAGAGCCAGCTAATTATGACCGCAGCTTATTTCAGTAGCAGTGGTGGGAACTGTCACTTCTAGCAGGATGATGAGTTATACTTTGTTTCTTGCCCACAGTGTCTAGGAACATGTTTGCTTACTGTAGCACGTTAAAGCAGGTCCCTTTCACAATCTGGGACCACCGAGGAGAGTACTACCACCCTGTGTGTCCCATCCAGGGACTCCATCCGTCTCTCTTCCATCAAGGTATCTAAGCAGCTGTTAATCCTTTGTTTCCCTGTTTGCAGGCATGAATAAGTCTTGGGAGGTTACTTAATTTTGGACAGAGTTACAGTTAAAATACCAAACCTTTTGGAGTAAACCGTAACGTTTTGTTGCTACTAATGCTGTGTATGACAAAGGCAAAAACAAATACCATGTTGGTTAAAGTGAAAGAAATTATAAAATGGATGTGAGGATTAAAAAAAAAACTCGTGTAAATATGCCTAGAATTCCAGGGAGGCTCTTTTATTTCACCTGCTGTCTCTATTAATCCAATGCTGTTTCCTGCTACAGAAAACCTTTTTGTTCTTCCGTACCGTTCGTAACAATAAATGCTGTTTTGCTGAAGACTGAGAACAAGTCAGGAGGGAGGAGTTTAGGTAGTAAATACTTGTAAAGTGTATGAGGTTTCTTGTGCCTTGCTAGTTAAAGTGTGCGCTGTTTCAGATGAAAATAAAATGTAGTCTCTGCATTGGGAAAAGCTATTTAAGGAAAGCTCATTTTTTTTCTCTGATATTGAGGGTGTAGAAGTAGGTGAAGACTGATCAAGAATAATTGGTTATGAATATTTTATCCATGAAGGAGTCTTCAGTGTTAAAAAAAAGATGACGGAGGCAGAAAATAGCATTGGGGCATTAGGAAAGTTGGAGGGGAAGGGAAGAGCCAACATACTTGCCTACCCTTCAGTTTTTATTGTGGAAAGAGGAAGTGGAGATGATGTTATAGGTTAAGGAAACATGCTCTTTGACGTCTGCACGTATTTCAGGTTCTGCACTCCCCCTTTCTCTAAATGATGGCTGTTTTATCGGTTGGTCCCTTCCCACAATTAAGATAAATACGGAAAAACATCCAGAAGAGGGGAAGGATGTTTATTTCTTTAGATAGTCATCTCAGAAAGGGAGTTATTTCTCCCGTTTCCTCCTGGTCCACTGGATGGCTCTCTGATCACTCAGATGCTGTACCCCGGCAGCATAGTCTCTGTAGTGCGCTGACAATACCTTTGCTCTGGGTGTTGAAGGCAAACACTGCGAACTTCAGCCACAGGAGCAGTCGAACAGCGTTGCTGTACGAAGAAAAAAAACGTACCTGGGACTGCTTTGAAAGGCCAAGCCTCGGTCCCTTCTGGGCAGCTGTTGCTTTATACCGTCTGGAAATTGCCTTGGGGAGCAGCACAAACAGGTGAAAAGGGGGCATTATGGGATGCATCATTATTCAGAATGGGTCTAGTATGTGGATACATCTGGGTTTATGGGTGAGAACGCTTCTGCTTGTCCTTCCTTAGGATTTTCTACTAGGATTCGAGCATCCCATGTCCCAGTGACCCAGAAGAGTGCATAATTTTGCTGTTTACGATAAAAGTATCCTATACTGTTGGAGAGGGTGCTTCACTGGTGTGTTAATGTCAGCATGGAACAGCTTGCTTGGTAAGAGGGGTTTGCAGCCTTGGCCTTGTGCCTTGCATATGCTTATGTGCAATAGATGTCCTCCGGTGTCAGATATACCGCAGTGCCCACAGTGGGAAGATCCGCAGTTTTGATAGGAAACGTCAGTAGCAGGCACATGTGTTCCCAGGCAGGTCCAAGCCTGGCTGGGGCAGCCCTGACTGGTTTCTACATTCTCATTCTCTGTGGTCTTGAGGTTTTCTCCTCGAATCGAAATGGCAAACAGATGCAGTCTGATCTGCACTCTGCAAGATGCACGTTGGATCTTAAAAAGGGATCTAGAGGGGAAGTAGATCCAGAAGGCCAGTGATGCTGATTGTATGTAGTCGATTAAAACTGAAGAAAGCAAGAGCTTTTTATAGCTGTCTCTTCCTATAAATCACCAACTTCCTCTTCTTGGGAGATTGCCAGTGTAAAATCCAAGAATTTCTTGGCATTACTGAAGTCAGAGGAGCCCTAGTTTATATTCCCAGAACTGTGTGCTGACAAGAGCTGGGAAGTGTGTCATTTCTGCACCAAAGCAGAATAAGCCTCTTGAAAAGAAAAAAATTATAATGTACATTCACAGATTAGTATAGCACTCTGTAGTGGCACTACTACAGATTATATCACAGGGAACTACTGCTTTAACACGGTCTCTTTAGAAAAGTCTTGGTGCATAACAAATCCTTCGCTTCTCTGGTTTTGCTTGAGCGGTGTCTGCACTGTGTCAGCAAGGTCAGAGCAGGTGAGCTGTACCCCGATAACCTGCATTACTTAACTGTGAGATCAGGTGGTTGGCTTTGTTTTGGATCATTCTCTCTAGCCCTTCCCACAACAAAGACCGGGAACAGCCGAAGGGATACGGTGCTCCCTAAAAGCCATGTGGCTGGGATGCCATCAGCTTTGCTTTCATCCAGCACTGACTTTGCAGGCTTGTGCTTTGTGCACTGCTGCATCCATGAGCTGGTTTGAGGGGCTTAACTGTGCTTTCCCCTGGTTTTAGTTCTAACCTGAATATTTTCCTGTACAGAATCCTTACCTGTGAGACTCAGGAGGAGCGCATTTATGAAGTTAATCTACTGTAAAAGTGAAGCAAGCTGGACTAGTGGAACCTTATAGCTACCATGCAGTAAATGAATTATTAAATAATTTAATGCAGTGAAATAGACTATTTATAACCTTTTGAGAAGTGTTCTGTAGTTTTCCCTAATTGCTAAACAGCCAGAAAATAGTTCCAAGGTCTGAAGTGATAGAACCTCTTCTAATTAGCAGGATTCCATTCTCTCCTTGTCGTCTCAGCAAAATTCAGTGCAGCTTTCTGTAAGGTTCTGAGCACCCAAGTGTGCTGCAAAAAAAGATTTCCCAGGAATCAGCAATATCTTGGAAGCTATTTTTAAACAGAAAAAAAATCCAAGCCTAAGCAGGAATCCACGTTAGAGCTGTATGCAGGTACTGTTTGACTGTGTGCATGGAGTTACTCTGGTACTTCAGACCAAATCTTTATTTGTGTCAGGGTGGTTTAGCTCAGGCTCTTAAATAGCACAAGTCATGGTTTGGTAGCTGTTGGAGTGGAGCTTTAGGTATGTGAGTGGGCAGGTAATTTGTCATGGAAGTACACTTTTGCTTATTTTCCTTCCCTCCCGGTGAGAGGCAGGCAGAAGTGTTGTCTGGCGGGGTGAAGACTGCACGGAAGCGGAGTAGTAAGCTTGTAGGGAGAGCAGGGTCCGTTGCTCCAGCTGTCCGGTGCAGTCCCTCTGCTAGCTGTATGCCTAGGATGTCCCTCCGCTGCAGAGCACAGCCCAGTCGCCCGTTGTACAGCACCGCGTGAAGATGGGTTAGTGTTGGCCACAGGAACTCTCGTCTCGGGCAATACCTGTGGCTTGGTAACTTTCTTCAAGGCAAAATCCAACTACTTTTATCAGATTTAATAAACACTCTGAATGAAGTATATTTTTTCTGGCCACAGGAACTCGTCTCGGGCAATACCTGTAGCTTGGTAACTTTTCTTCAAGGCAAAATCCTACTCCTTTTATCAGATTTAACGAACACTCTGAATGAAGTATATTTTTTTTCTTCCTTCTGTTGCATATATCCCTAGCATTTCTGCCTTACAGAAACTTCAAATTGCTGATCAAAATATGAATATTTTGTAGCTCTAATCTTGGCCCCAGAAGCAGAGTTGATGATGAAAAGTTGCATATCAGTTTATATCTAAATAATTTCTGATGTATTCAGTCACTGAAGATGTGAAAGACTTTTCTAGTTCTAGAATGAGTGGTGATCACAACCTTCATTTATGTTCTCTGTCTTCAAGTATTTTGTCTAAGCTAGGGTTCATGATGAACCGTAAGAAGGGTAAGCCATAACAAGAGTAGTAGTGAAATATTTTATCTGAGACCAATAACATGATCATTACAAAATTGAAGTACAAAACTATAGTTCTCTCTGTTTTATTTGCTCTTGATTCATTCACATGTTAATAATTTAATATTAAAGTGTTATTTTTGAGCTGGTACCTTATCTCACAGTACTCTGCCAGCATTAATCTGGACTGGAAGGATTTTTTCAATCAAGTAATACATTGCTAATAACTTCTTTAGATTGCTAAGCAAAACAGTAAGATTATTATAGAGGGATTTTAAATAATGAAAACATAAAACTATAGAAAACCATTAACGTGAAAGAAATGAGAGCAGTATTGGGCCTCTGTACCATAACTGACAGAGCAAATGCAATTCTTCCTGCTTGCTAAACAACTTAAGGGGCGTGCAGGCACATAAATAATGACCTGCTTTTGTGGGTTCTGATTAGCACAGATGAGCACCACTCTACCCACATTTCTACACGTCTGTCTGTTAATTGTGTATGTAAGAAATCCAAATACACATCTCTGAATGATAATTGTTTGCTTTCCTCTTTCTTTAGTAGACTGTAATCCTTGTATTTATATTTGTATCTAGTATTGCAGTGCTGAGAAAGGGAGCGATCTGATTTAGCCCCAGAGACATAATTCAGTTTAGTACATTGCTGTTTTAAAAGCATTTCTCCCACAAAACCTAGACCTTTCTTATCTTCTAATACGAGATATTAAAGTAGGCTTTTCAGAGCTCTTTTGCACTGTACAAACTCAACTGGTCAAGGTAACAAGAAAATGCAAAATGGAAGGAACAAACAATTTTTATTATTTTATTTTATTTTTTTTACAGAAGGGACGCAAGCTAGAGAATGTTGGTTGGTTAAGATACTTATACTGGTTATGTTTCTTATGACAGGTGGTTTATAAAATTTAAGACTTCAGATATTCAGTTTAAGAAGGCTTTATTTGCTTTAAGTCAGCTGTAGGTATTTAAGGCTTTACTTAAATTAAAGGCTGGTAGTTCATGGGGTGGGTGGAAAACACCCCAAACTCCAATTCCATATTTTTAGAGTGTTTGTTGAAATGTCCAGTGCTCCTATAGCTCTGAGAGGAATGTGAGTGAGGAAGAGAGGGAGATGAGGTACTTCTGACTATAGTTCTGAGGGGAATGTGAATGAGGAAGAGAGGCCTGAAGAGAGGGAGATGAGGTACTTCTGTATCACACAAAGGGAAAAAAAAACCTCTGTTCCAAGTTTTGAGTGCAAAGAGCTTCCCAGGGCAGCAAGTCAGTCTTCGTAGCAGAGGGAAAAGGGAGAAGCAAGAGGCAGGAGGGAAGGGTGAGCTGATAGTCCCAGGTAACCGCAGCGGCAGTGGGGTTTAATGGGCAAGCCCTAACACAGAGGTGGTTCTCATCACAGGTAGAGGAGACTTCTGATTTAAGTCATGGGGAAGTTCAGGTTTGACTCTAACAAGCTCTTGGTTTTCGTGTGAGGCATATGTAATATGACAGCTTCGGTGTCTGCGTTTTCCTGGAGTAAGAGAGGATGGGAGTTGATGAGGTCTCGGGTTTAGTCCTGTAACCCTAAAACCAGTAGTGAGTTCAGTGCAGCGTTGTAAAGAAAGCCCTTAGGCTGCATTGGCACTGACTGCCGTGCTGATAAGAAAAGGTCGCATGACCACTACTTGGGGATTATCTTTTGTCTTTGGAGTGGTGAATTTTCCTGAACTTAATCTGTTGGTTCATGTTTACATTTCAGTAGTACTGTTAAGGTTTGAGAACTTCTGCCCCTACAAGGAGCCGCTGTGCAGAAACTAATTAGACATGATTTAATAATAGACATTGGCATTCTGTTAACTTGAAAAAAAATTTGCAAGCTCTCCTGATTATTTTCATATCTTCGTGTCTGAACTACAGAAATAAGCAATTGAGCTGTGGAATTGTTGGCTTTTGTCTTCTCTGACCTGCATGTTCTCTCACTTTTAAGATACTTGTTTTTAACTGCAGGGTCTAAAAAGATTTATATTAGGTCTGGAAATCAGGAGGAACTGTATACAGTAGTTGTGTAGTAGTTATTCAGTAGTTCTGTACTGTTCAGTGGTTGTGGATGCCCCATCCCTGGAAGTGTCCAAGGCCAGGCTGGATGAGGCTTGGAGTAACCTGGTCTAGTGGAGGGTGTCCCTGCCCATGGCAGGGGGGTTGGAACTGGATGGGCTTTAAGGTCCCTTCCAACTCAAACCAGTCTGTGATTCCCTTTTTAGGGCTGTTCTTATGCCTGATCTCTACTGTTGCTTCCTGTTTCTTGGCTTTTTCTCTCCTGATGGACAATGTCTGAATGTTATTAGTGTCTGACAGACACCTTTTGCTACGGTTTCAAGAGGTTGGGCACAGAATGGTGGTGCTTGTCCAGTGCACTTCAGGTGAGTGGGGTAGATGCACAGGAGCAAACTTCTAGCCAGAAATGAAATTGAGGATCTAGGAGAGCTCTAGGCTGCCTTCTAAAGGAATGCCAAAAGTACACGTGGAAAAAGCACGATGATGATCATGGGGTAAGGAAAATTTGGATCTTTTGTCCACCTCGTGAAAACAATGTCTGTGCTTTGCAGCCTTCACCCACAGCATTACCTCAGTAGCTTTATTTACTAAACACAAGCTGGTAAAATGCATCGTTTCGTTGAGAACCAGTGTGAGCTGTCAGCACAAACGAATGACGGATTCAGAGCTTTGTATGTGGATGGTGAAGCAGCAGCAAATGAAAATGCGGTCCATTGGCAAGACAGCAGCAACTGTTAATTAATTTGGGAAACAAAAGAGGAAAAAAAATCTCTTAGGCAGCTTGGACTTGAGCGAAAATAGTACAGCAAGATTAAAATCGGTAATTGCCAGGGGTGTTAATTAGAACTGGGACCACACATGCAAGGTGTCTCTGATAGAATATACTGAAGAAATCATGTCTGATGTTTGAGAATAATGATTTTGCTTTAGCCTATCTTCTTGTATTAAGTAATGTTTTCCTCTACACAGTCTATGTAGTCATCAGGGAGCAGAGCTTGTGAGAACTGAAGGGATGGCCGGTACATCTGCCGGCATCCTCTCAGATTTTGAGCTTCTGTACTGCAGACTCAGCTGCAGTATTAAGGATCTGGAAGCCCTAAGTCAGTGATCCATTTTTAAGGGCAATTCCTTCATTTTCTTCAGGGTATTTTAAAATTTCTGACGAATCAATTGGCATTATAAAGACTTTTAGCAGATTTAGCTCAGTTTCATTCATTAATACTTTGGTGGATCATAAATATTAAAGTTGATTTTTTAAAAGGAGAAGGGAGATAAAGGAGAATATTTACCTGTGAGCTACTGTAAATGAAAATATTGATGTATTGCTGCATAGAATTTTCCTTTGTTTAAAACTTCAGCTGTGCACTGTGAGAACTTCCAAAAAAAAGGTTGTTCTCCTGCAAACTTGGATGATGACACAGATACTAACCTGAAAATCAGTTCAACATAGTTTTTTGTATTCTCTAGTCACATGGATTTCACTGCTAATAAATATTTGTACAGAAAGTCCATTTGTGATAATCTTCCTTCAGAGCTGTACTGGGTTACAAAGCTGTTGCCAGTCATCCAACTTCTTTTCACTCCAAGACTTTTTGATATTGTTTTCAATTCTTAAAAGGAATCTTCCCCTCCTAGTATTGTCGTACCATTGATGTGCCTTGCTTTGGTATGGTAAGTCTAAGGGCTATGGTGGTGCAGACCACCATACTCTTCTGGAGTTGATGGGACTTGGAAGGGCTCTTGGGCTAAGGAACGGTTATATGCAGCATCAGCTTTGCTTCTCTGATCATAGAATCGTAGAATCATGGAATGGTTTGGGTTGGAAGGGACCTTAAAACCCATCCAGTTCCAACCCCCCTCCCATGGACAGGGACACCTTCCACCAGACCAGGTTGCTCCAAGCCTCATCCAGCCTGGCCTTGGACACTTCCAGGGATGGGACACCCACAGCTTATCTCCCAGTGCCTCCCCACCATCTCCGGGAAGAACTTCTTCCTGATATCCAATCTAAACCTCCCCACTTTCAATTTAAACCCATTCCCCCTTGTCCTATCACTACAGGCCCTTGTAGAAAGTCCCCCCCAGCTTCCCTGTAGCCCCAGAAGGCACTGGAAGGTGCTATAAGGTCTCCCCGGAGCCTTCCCTTCTCCAGGCTGAACAAGCCCAATTCTCTCAGCCTTTCATCATATTGCAGAAGCAGTAAGGAAATAAGGTTCCACTGAATGTGAAGTATTTTTAAAAGTCTACTTTTTGTTCCCCTCTGCTATTCTTGGGCAAGCCTACATTACATCAGACAGCTTAATTTCTTTAACTGTTAATGCATAGGAAAGTGAAATTGGAGTTTAATTTCTTTAACTGTTGTTAATGCATAGGAAAGTGAAATTGTGAAGCCAGTGCAACTTGCATCTAGTAAGAGCTGGGTTGAGGGCTGAAGCGGTGTGTTAACACACCCTGGGTTGTGTGGGCAGGGGGAAAGCAGCCTGTTCTTCCCCCTCTAGTAGCATCACTAGCCAGCCTCTTCGCATGCAAACAGGGCTTCTGCCCCATCCTGTTGCTCTGGCTGCTTGACTGCTTCTGCAGGACGTGTATCCTCACCAGGAGTAGTTGGGATGTTGAGCTTGGACATGTATCCTCACCAGGAGTAGTTGGGATGTTGAGCTTGGAGCTCAACACTGCTTTTGATCCGGAGGTGTTTAATTGAACAGCACTGGATATCGCGAAGGTGAAAGCCTCTACTTCTTCCATGAAATAGGTGAAATGGCTCCCATGTTTCTCAGAGTTAAACCAGTTTAGTAGACGGCAGCTGTGCTGATCTCAGTGGGGGGTGTGATCCTTCGTAAATACATGTAGTGGAGCTTCCTCTTTGCGTTGGGAGCTTAGTCACCCTACTCAGAGTTTGTCCATCCTGTGCCAGAGAGAGGAAGCAACAAGGTTCTCCTACTAACAGAAAAGATTCCTAAGAAGAGCCAACATTAAATCAAGTTCCTATTCTTCCTGTTGGCAGCATGAAGCCAGGCATAAGGCAGAACCATATGTGCTTCTCTTAAGTGCTGATTTGCTCAAGTGTTGTTAGCCAGATTTAAGCGTTCTCCTTTAACTGTTAATAACTGTGTTCTGGGACACGGAGTTATGGTCCAGAAATCTACCACGCTTTTTTCCAATATTTGAAAATGTGGTTTGGTGCGAGAATGAGGGGGAAAAAAATTATTTTGATTGTTTAGGTATGTTTTGTTTACATATATGCTGACACTCACGGGACTGTATGAATATAGTACACAAATTGAACCACAGTACGTGAGGACGGGAAACTGGGCACACTTCGTGCACAATAGGTGTTAGGGGTCGTGCAGAATAGAAGTAATAGAAGTACCAAATGAAATGCTTCTGAGTTTTGGTAGCTTTAAGAACCAGTCCTTGCACTGCAGAGTCCTCTTCCTACATCCGCAGTCTGCTGAGCACAAGCAGTGCTCCAGAAGCATGTGAGCTATGGTGACGTTCCAAGTCTGGATTCCGGTTGCAGATAGAATCACTGGGTTGGAAAAGACCTTAGAGATCATCCAGTCCAACCGTATCTGTCCGCCACTAAACCATATTTCTCAGCACCTCATCCACCCGTCTCTTAAACACATCCAGGGATGGTGACTCCACCACCTCCCTGGGCAGCCTGTTCCAGTGCGTGATAACCCTTTCGGTGAAGAACTTCTTCAGGACTCTCTCCGTAACCTAGCCCTGTCTGTACTTCATGGTATGCTAAAAGTGGTTTCAGTCTACTGTCTTGTATTGTACTCAGTATCTGAGTACTACCTGAAAGATGGTGCTTTTGGCCTTCGCCATACTGCTGCAGGATGTGGTCAGCCGTTCCTTTAGCTCTGCCGAGCTCACGCTCAGCCTGTGGGAGGTAGCCATATCCTGGTAAATCCAGTGAGGCATACCTTTAGGAATGGCTACATTATTCATATCAATTAGACGAGCTCAGAAAATAGATTTCTTTTCAAACTCTCCTGTAGGAAGCAATATTTCTGAACCTAACGAACCTCCCATGGGTATGGGAGCGGCTTTAGCCAAAAATGCGGAAGGTAGATGGAGAGCGGCATTGCAACACAAAATCAGGGTGTACTTCTCCAGGCTGGCCTGTAGTTTTTTTTAAACAGGTAAGAAACTTGAAGTACAGAACCACGAATTCCTCCTCAAAATTGAAGTACAATCTGTTCTGCACATCTGTGAATGCAGATGGTCACTGGTTTTGTTTATTAAGCATAAGAACTGACACACTTGCTTTGAGGTAAAAGTCCTGTATGTAGCTGGTGTTACCGTTTAGCAAAATAGCAGCAACGTGAATATTTTCACAACAAGAAGAATCTACATACATTTAATTTATAAAATACAATTTGTTTTTTAATATAGCGAAATGGGTACTAAATCTGCAGTTGGTTTGTTGGTAGGGAATAACACCTTTCCCCCACGTTCTATTGCAAAGGTCTTAGGTCCCTTCTTTGTGTTTTGGCTTTATCTAATATGTGCTGGTACATAATGCATAAATGAAATTGAAAATTTAATACAGCCTTTTATGTTTATGGGGGTTTTTGGTTTAATTTGCCGCCTTGCTTTTCATCCTTAAAATAACAGAGGAGAAATACCTGTCAGATGGCAAAAACCACAGGACACCGTACTGCTGGTGCCTGCAAGTATCTGGGAGAAGCAAGCAGGGGAAAATAGTACTTGGTAGCTTGTAGTAAAACAGACAGAAACCTCATTAAAAGAAGTTGAGGAGGAAAAGCAGTCTTGGGCTAAGTGATAAATGAAGACTGTATTAATACTTAGGTAGCATTATAACTTAAGGGATATACCTTATGTATTGATGTGGATTCTTTCTCTGAGGTGTGAAAGTTTAAGAAGTGCGGGGTGTTTTTTGTGCGTGTTTAAGGAAGGTGAGCCCAGCCTTCCTAAGCAGCACCAGCAGATTGCAGTATCAAGCTCTTTCTGTGTATACAGACTTCTGTGATTTGCCTCTTCTTCCAGTGTAAGGAACCCAGTGGTCAGCGGTAGAATAAATTTGCCTTTTGTTTCCTTACCAAGTTGGGAAAAATGAAGAAATGAATGAGCATGCTGATCACAGCATTAAGTCATTAAAATTCATTTTTTCCAGACTGCTTCCTTTTTGCTGCAGGGATATCACTTCTTTAGAATATGTTTACAGAAAATGCAAGGAAAACATGAGCTTGTGTTGAATGGGATGTTCTTTAGCAGTGTCATTGTAATACAGCAACTTGCTCCCCTTTTTTACAGTGGTTGTAGCTACTTTTCTTTGTGTGCTGTTTCTTTTATATTGCCATGAATTAGAAATAACACCAGTGATGTCAAGGCGGCTATGCTGGTGTAAAGCTGATGCAACTAAAATGGGAATTGGGATCTGTCAGTGCTGCAAGAAGTGCTTTTCTCTTCAAATAATCCATTTCCTTACACCCTGTGATTCTTTACTACTTATCAGCAATATTTTTCTGTCTTTTTTCCTAAGTCTAAGAATAGTTTTTATTATAATTCAGATGTGTGTTCACATCAGTGCTATCTCTGGGAGCTACTTTTGACTTGTCAGACAATGTATGATTAAACCTATGGATAAATACTTATTTTGGCCTGAATGGTTTTGGCAAATCTGTCACTTAACCTGCTTCTTTTGAAATTCTCATACAATTTTAGAGCCCTGTGAAGATATTGCGCTGTCAGTAATGGGAGCACAGCTCTATGTAGATAAGGAATGAAATACACCCTCCCTGCCCATAAAACTACAGATTCACCTTTATTTACCTTTGAAAAGAAATTATCTGCTCTGTGAAATGCTGCTTTAATTACTTTTCTGTGAATAGAGTCCAAAATTCTTCTAAAACAACATGGTGCCAGTGCAAGTTTTTAGTACTTTAATTTGAATTGCTAAAATTGATATTTAAAAATGACTGTGTTGTGATTTCACTGTAGTGCCAGAACAGGGGAGAAAGGCAACCAAAAAAATTCACCATCAGAAATTGAAAACTGACTAAAAATACAGCTAGTGTTTGGAGTGAAACGAAAGGCTTTTAAAAAAAGAAAAATCAAAAATGGTAAATGCTGGGGAGGGCAGGGAGGCAAACGGGGGTACACGTGGGTGTGTATAGGCACGGTTCAACTGCTGCTTCCGGCAGCTGGTCCGTGTTGGTTGTCAGCTTGGCTACGCCACGGGCTAAACAAGTGGCATGTCCTGAATTCTGTAATGGTTAAAGGGACATGAGGCAGAACCTCCAAACAAAAGGCTGATCAGTGGAGGATGAAGAACCTTGCTGGAGGAAGGATTCTGGAGGCGGGTGCTGGAGGTCAGAGGGATGCGTGGATGCAGGTGCTAGAATAACTCCCTGGACCGGCAGCCGTGAGCAACTGCAGGGCACAAAGTGCTGTGACTTATCCTGGGCATGGACCTGGGGTCCAGGTGACCCTGATGCTGAAGTGGTGGTGCAGGGACCAAGTGTGTGTGCCTGAAATAAGTCAGGCACGAGCTCTAATCTCATTCTTTAAGTCAAGCCCAGTACCTAGATGTGTTATAGGTTATGTACTCTCGCTCCTGTGACAGTTGACTCCCTTCCATGTCTCTAATAATTTGCTTTGGCAGGCTTAAATTGGTTGAAATGCTGTTTTTATCTGAAGTAACTTTTTACCCTTTCAGCAAAATGAAAATAACAGATTTGTTTGTAATAAGGTATTTTTTATTAGTCTGGTTGCTCTGTGAAAGGCAAATAACATCCCTATTTACACTATGTGCTTTAGGTAGCTGGCGTTGTTTGCTAACAGACCAAAAGTTTTCTGAATTCTTAGGGGTATGAAGATGGTACGTGATGGCTTTCCAAGAGCTTGCATGCACATTCTCTGCTTTAGGCTCTTGTTTGAGCTTGTAGCTGAGGTGTTGCCTGGAGCTGGTGTTTCAGTTACTCCAGCCCCGCGTTCCTTTTGTAACATCCATCCTGTATGTGCGGGTGCGTTTCTGAGCTGTGTATTTACCCCATTCAGCATTGCTTCTGAACGATTGTTGGAGAAGCATGAGGGAAATACATGCCGAGGACTGGAAAAGCAGTCTGGAGAATAGTAACAAAGCTGCTTGCTGCTGCAGAGTTGAGCCACTGCACGTCACAATTTTAGGATCTAGTATGGGCTGATGGGGATATAAGACAGCACAGGGTTGTTTCCACTTAGTTAACCTGAGAGAGTTTTCTTCTGTTTGCAGGAATGTTAACCATAGTCTAGAGATAAGTTGGGGAAGGCATACTCAAAACAAGAAGGTAAAAGTAAAGAAACCCCAAATCCACACCCAAACTCTTTCTGTAAATGGGGCTGGATCTGGAAACAAGTATTTATGTACTGTGAAATCCAAAACGGTTTGACTGTATGGATTTTTATGTACACCTTTCCAATGATAGATAGGTGCAAATGCAAGAACAAATAGCGATGTAATTTAACAAACACACAAACTGTGGTCAGCTTTATCTGACCTGCTATGAGGTGCGAATTAAAAGGATCAACCTTCTTTGTTCTGCTTGGGAAAACTTGAGGGTAAAACACAAACTGGTTCTTATTACGAAGCGTAGAACTTATGTCTGTACACGATCAACTGCTTTTCCCACTTTTTTCCTATTGACTGATGAGCCTGTAGTTACGCTGAGCTTCAGAAAGCTTTAACACTGAGGTTGAACTGTTTTACTCTGCACTTTGCACGTCTGGATTTTGCATTCAACTTAGCTGAAGTCTTTGCCTTAAGGAGGTAAATTTTTTTTCAAGCCTTAAATTTGGAAAAGGAGGAAATGCAGATCAGCAGAAAACGCATGCTGTTTTCTAGAGCGTGTCTAGAGAGGCATCTAGAGTGTCTAGAGAAGCGTGCCCTAAGATCGTTTGGCGCAGTGCATGCTCACCCCCTTTTGTCAAAAAGGTATGTAAGGGTATATCCGCATTAGCACGTGATACGGCCCCACAGAGCTCTGGTAGAGGGGAAGAGCTGGTTTGAGGGTGTTGCATAAAATGCGCTGGAGGGGGGATAATCCTGTAGCATCTGTGGTTGGAGCCTCTCAGTTGAGAGAAGTGTTTCCCTTTGGCTCCTGGATGCTGTGTTTTCACTCCGTTTCATCCCCAAACAATTCCATCCGTGTGCTTCAAGACTACTTTATTAGGCAAACTAAAACACAGTAGTGGTGGGGGCGTCTTTAAAAATGCCAAAAATGACCGCCTGTCACCTGTTGCTGTGTTGCGAAACCATGGATTCTGTCCTTTGTCTCCTTGCACTGATTTCATTTTCCCAGACGACGTTGGGTAGCGCGGTGGGGATGCCAGCCGCGGCGGTTCACCCGCGTTTGGAAGGACGGGGCGTTTCACCGCACGGTTCAGTAAGTCGTCTCGCTAACAGAGCACGGGTGGTGTTACCAGACTGTTCGTCACTCTGCTGCTCTGAGAAAAATCGTTAGTCTGGGAGAACAGAGGAGTCTTCCGAGGTGAAACGGAGCCCTGGAAACCTTTGGGCAGCCTGCCATGATTTGTGGGAACATGCCTGGTATTTACGTGTAGGCTTGGGAGTGGGCTTTTCTCCTTCCCTTGGTTCTGCTTGGCCCACTCAGGAGTTTGTTCTGCTGAGGATGGATTGCTCAGGTGGTGTTTCAGGGACACTTCTAATAAGGATGGTGTTAAGGTGACTGCAGGAGAAGGTGGCGATTTCAGCATTGTTACCCCATGTTTGGAGAAGGCCGGCATTTCACTAAAATCAAAATTCAGGCACATCACAAAGTAGCAGTTAGTATTGATTTTTATATGTAAGGAGCCTTGGATTACTGTGTAGGTTGCCTGATTTTCCTGGTTTATAAATTACAGCCTTGCAGGATTTTGGTTGCTTGCTGTTTTGCTTCTGCCTTCCCTGCCTCTAGGTTATCCTTGCTGAGTAATGGTCTCCGCTGAAAATCCTTTCTAGATCTCACAGAAAATCCTGAATGTGTTTAAGGGGCACCTTAAACTCTTCATTTCATTTTCAAATCTTTACTTGATAGAATTCAGAGCATGAGGGAGAGATTGGTATTGCCTTTGGCTTTTAATAGCTGCATTCCTGTTGGCCTAAGTGTGATGGTTTGTAGTGCTGGTCGAGCTATTTTCACCTTGTCAGGTATCGGTAGTGAATAATGCTTGTATGTGCCTCCTCTGATAACGTCAGCCTCAAAAGACGTTGATGTAGGGCTGGGTAAAGTTTATAATCATATGTACTGGAGAGTTCGTCACCTGTTATGATAATCACAACGTGGAAACCAGAAGAATCATTACACGACTGAATGGAGAATATCTGTCTTGGTTGAGTTTTTAATTGATTGGATGGCACAGGGTGTTAATAAAGCTAGAGAGGGCATTAAGAGCCCTGTGTGGGAGTATTTCTCATACTGTTCTCGTGTATTCTTTTATTGACATTTCTTTTTATTAGTTTCTCTGAAGACTAAAGGATAAAAAAGCTAGACTAGGAGAAGCAGTATCTGTACACTTTCACGGTTTCCCAACAAATCCAGACAAAAAGAAGAAAATGGAGACTGAAAGTTAAAAATAAGCATATATATGAGTTGTGATTTACTTAATTTTTCTAAACAAGTCTGTTAGAAAGAACAGAATGTGGAGAAGAAGGATTTTTGGTTTTTTTCTTCCTGAAGGAGCATATTTGTGCAGCAAAAAAACGCAGATTCAGGAAGTATTAGGAAGTCTAATTAAAAAAACCTCTAACCTTTGTATGTCTACCCTAGTGCAAGTTATTTATATAAATAATAAAATTAACTAGAACAAGTCCACAGCAATTAAAGCACACTCCTCAAGTAAAACACCTTGGTAAATTGGAATGTCAGGCATCTATCTTGACTTCAGTGATACAATATGTGTTGCTTTCAAGCCATGGGAAATGGTTCCTGTATGCCAGTGGCCTGGACATTTTGCTGGAAAATGAAAGACCAGTAGTGAGTTGTCTGTTCAGGCGTACATTTGGTTATTTATGCAAGTTGAACAGCTTTGAGGGGAGAGACTACTCAAAATAAGCAATAGTGAGCCATTTGATACCGAAAGGAAAAAAAAAAATATTAAAAGTCTGTCTTTTAAGACTTTCTTCCCTGGGCCTTGTCCTCGGTTATCCAAGGAAATGTTGTTCTACAGTCTGGCAGGATTTGCTGTTCCTCTTGCCTTTGACAGAATTCCCCTGTCTGAATGCTAAGACCAGTCCTTCAGAAAGCTCATTAGTGGCTTCCTCTCATATGAAAATCATCGAATCATGGGATGGTTTGGGTTGGA
>NW_010267965.1:0-5794 GCF_000690775.1 Eurypyga helias
AGTGGTGGTCAACGGCTCGATGTCAACATCCTGAAAGCCTGGTTAATTTATGTAAGGTTAAATTTTTGGTTCCAAGCCTACTTAAGGATCGTGAATTTTAAGCACTGTTTTCTTTAAAAATATGCCTTTAACAATAAAAAGAGCTAAACAGCTAGAAATGGACTTTTAAAACTATTGGTATACTGTAGGAAAGGGAATTTTACAGATTATTTCAATTTTTAATGATTGCTTTTTTATCATAAATAAATCTACCCTGTACCAGTATGTAAATCAGTTTTAGCAATTTAATTTTTGCCCTTCCCTTCACAGGAAACCAAGAGCTGCAGATTGTCAGGATCATTATGTAATGAACTCTTCAAACACAAAAGGAGTGAGTTGATTATTGTATTCACAGAATCACAGAATCACTCCACTAGCTCTTCTTTCTTGCCCCTCCCTCCTGAAGAATTTATTGCAGTCCATTGCAGCACCCCATCTATATGAATCATGCCACCCTGTTTCTGTGATGGCAACTATATGATAGTTTTCCAGCTGGACAATGGCTTCCAGCTCCTCCTGCTTGTTTTCCATGCTACATTCATTGGTGTAGGTGCACTTTAGTTGGGCTATTGATCCTGTCTCCTTTTTCGTGGGAGAAGCCCTAATTCTTAGGTGAATATTCTCAGGTGCTTCCCTGGTTCCTGGAATATCAATAACCCTGGCATGTTTGCTGCTATGTTCTGTCACCCTCAGAGTATTATGCTAGTTAATGATGACTTCTTAGCTATTTCCAGAAACCATGTCTTTTTTAATTTATATAAAAAAGAAAGGTTTTTGTATTGTATTATATTCGTAGACACTACTTCACTCATATGATGATATCTACATGAAAATTAGACCTGAACAATAAACTGCATTGTTTATATAAAATATTATATGTATTATAAATATCAATTATGTAGCACATAAAATAATGTTTGTCATATGTACACTATTCTCAATGATTTACCTATGGATATTAACACTCCAACATATGGGTCATTGTCAAAAATGCTGCCATAACATTGTGTTTATATTATAAATTGATTTGTGCTATTAATTAATTTATTCTTTCTCCCCTCTTTTACTTACTCCTTACACTATGTCATTAATCCTAAATTCAGTAAAAGGTAAACCTGATCTTCAGAAGATATGCTCGTGTGTCTTACAGCCTTAGAAAACAAAAACAAACAAAACAAAAAAAACCAAAACAAAACAAAAAAACCAAACAAACAAAAAAGTTGGTAAATGGAGCTTTTTATCAATAGAATACTTTCAAACAGGACATACAGTGTTTGCTGTTATAGATCTCATGTGATAATAAAATCTTTATCTGAATCCTGTTCAGTTATAATCATAAAGTTAGGCATCTGTTTTATATACAACACTAGTGTTATATAGGCGTCTTTGTAACAGTAAGCAACTTGTTTCAGCCAGGTTATTTAGTAAAAAAATCCTAAACCTTAAAATGGCAACAAAATGCTAAAATATTTCCAGAATATTATTATCTGTTACATAATGAGTAGAGGAGTTTATTGACATGCCTCTGCATTTTATTTGAGATTCTTGTTTTGTTAGCCAGGAATAATATTTGTACAAAATATTTCTTTTTCTCTAAAATGAACTACACAAAGCAAAATGGTGAAGAATTAGTCAAGTGGACTGAAGGAAGAGAGTGTGCTCTGAGAACTTTATGAGCATTTTTGAAAATAGAATATTACAGTGCATTGAATATTGAATTTATCTATATGAATACCAATAATACATTAATATAGTGCCATGTGTTTTATTTGTTCTTTTATTTTTAAGCATATACATTATTTATCGTAAATATTTTCTTTTTTTCTTCTTTTAAAGTCAGATACCATGAAAGAAAAAAGGGAGAAAAAAAATAGACTGTCTAAAGCCTTATATTAGAAAATACTTTTTCATTTATTGAAAATGGTATTACATTAAAGTAGATTAATCTTCCAACAGCAAAAGTTCACTCCATCTCATTGAATGTGGAGGGTATCTGAGTTCACTCAGTGTTAGACAATGCTTCATTCTTTTTTTCTTTTATTTGAACCATGTTAACAGTTCAGTTTTTTTGCTCTTGCTCCTATTATGCATATTAATTGAGAGTAATTCAATTAAGTTATGTGAATGATTTTAATTTTATCACAGAATACATGTTGTCAGGACATTCCCATGGTCTTGTATCTAAAAGCAGTGTAATTTTGATTCCAAAACAAGAATTTTGATTCCAAAACAAGAAAAGCAATGTTATTATCTCTAGAGGAAACCACACACTAGTACTTCACTGTACCATGTTTCTTCTTGCTTTCATATCTAAGGGCCAATCAAGATTTAATATTCTTAATTAAAAAAAAAAAACAATTCAACACCTTAGTCATCCCTTTGTAGCACAGATAATAAGTGACTGTGTCTGCATGTAAACAGAAAATCACAGGATATTTGTGGCAGAACTGAGAATTCTGTCAAATACCTCTGCCTAAAATGTAAAAAATGTGTGTAATATTACTTTGTGTTGGTAAATATCTTATCATAAGAAACATATAACTGTAACGAATCATAAATCTTTAAAAGTAGGATACTTGACGGATTACTGGAAGGAAAGAGATAAGTCTTCCTACTAATACATCATTACTGGCCAGTTTCTGATTAAGGACTATCAGTTCATTAAAAAAAAAAAAAAGAATAAAGAAAAAAAGAAAAAATTATTCCAAGCAGCAAAAGAAAAAAAAAAATCATCTATGAAAAACACTTGAAGTCCAGTGCTATGGAAAAGACTCAGGCTCTTTATTCATGTAGTTGGTACTGTATTATATTATAATATTTTTCCTGATGTAGTTTTGGGAGTTATCTGCCAGCCATAATAGCTTAAAGACTAAATCATTGTGTGCTGTAGCTGGGAGGTTTAATGTGCATGAATTTCAGATGGTTGTATCACCCACTTACTGGACAGAATTAAGGTTACACCAAGCAATAGGCAGCAGAAGTTTGAATTACTATGCACAGGGTTTATTTTGTGTAAGCAGCATAAAATTAGTTACCTGTACAAGGAAGCTGGTGTACTAAGTTTCACAGTGACTTTTGGTTCTTTTATCAGGACTACTTTTTGTATACATCAGCAACACAAATTGTGACAGCTCCATGACATTTCAGGTACAAATTGTTCAAAAAGTAACAAACATTCTTAAAAATAAGGGAAGATTACTTAAACAGTACCATGGTTTACGGTATTATAATGAGCAGATGCTATACCCTGTTTTTTCAGTTCATTTCAATGTGTTTATGACATGCATATATAGGCTAAATATAGATAGATAAAACAAGCATTCATAAATTAATAGAATAAGTAAAGTTTCAGAAAATTCTAATAATTTTGCCCACTGTGTTAACCTTCAGTGCCTTAGGAACACAAGGAACTCCTACAATATTAAGAACACTTGTAAAATGTACTGTATGATAAAATACTAATTTTGTCTTAAAGTAAAAAAAAAAAAAAAAAAACCAAAACCAAAACACTGTGTTTTTGAAGTGATGGATGTACTCAACATAGTGCGTACTGAGATGTATGTCTTTTCCCATGCTAATAATAGATTTGAAAAACTCAGGAATAAGGCTTGAGGAAAGCAGATTGCATGAACAGTTATTGAGGAAAAAAATTAAAGAAACAATTGTGTTTTTAGTATTCTCAGCAGAGAGGAGAATATCAGAATAAAGCCCATCCTGAAAAGTAAATATTTTTTGTATTTAAGATGAAATTTCCTTTCAAGATCTATCTAGCAACACTTATGTCTGTTCATATGCTCTGACTGCAAGATAGGTTTGCAGTGTAATGAAGACTCAGACCACGTTGAAGAAAAATTGGACTCTTGAACACTTGATGTTTACTAAACAGAATGGAAGTAAAAAGAGCAGAATGAAAGTCTTCAGCAGAGCTGAGACTCTTAATTCCAAAGATACGATTACGCAATCTTTTTCAGAACTGTTTTCAGTCTCACCATGCAATGTAATAATTTACTTTCAATTTCTCATAAAATAAGTTTGCTTGATGAATACAGCCAGGACAACTCTTTTTCTGATCTTTGACTAACCTAGAATCCATGAACTAGGCATTTTCCATGTATCTGTAGAGAATCTTGATCTAACTGACAAGTGTAAGGCTTCAGAAACCCTGTATGGCAGTGAGTTGCAGATTTTTTATGCCTAATATGGGTACCCACGCTCCTTTTTTTTTTTTTTAATACTCTCCTGTGATTAGTAATTGAAAAACTAAATCCTGAAATTCCTTTTTGTGTGGAAAAAAAATACCACTTTTGTTGAGTGGATGTTAATCAATGGGATATAGGATGCTAGATACACATAGCTACATATGTATACATGAATTCATTCTTTCTCTTTTCCTCAACTTTATAAACAAAGATGGAAAATTATTTCAGTGTTCACAAGCAAAGTTACCTACTAAGGAAGACAATTTTGGGGAATGAAGATTTAAATTGCTTCATTTTAACAGAGAAATTAGAAAATGTTTGCTTGAGGATCCAACTACTGACTATAGAAATATCAGCTGTTTCTTCCCACATTCTTCCCACAGTCGTGTTTTGCTACTCTGAAGTTCTTTGAAAGAGCTGTTACAGGAGAGGCTTCCAAACCTTTGATAGAGTTGCTTAAGCCTCAGAAAATCTCCATCACCCAAGCTGATGCAGTTTTATGCCTACAGCTTTCCTTTAACCTTCTCTCTGTGGCTCAGTGTTCAACCTAAGGATTTCTGGAGCTGCCATTTTAAGGCACCTAACTCTCTCTACAAACCATGCAAAACTTAAGGAACTTTACTCATGAGAGAACTTAGGCTGTTGTCTCATATACCCCTTTTTTTGTCTACTCATGCTAAGAGTGTTAGATTTACACGTACAGGGAAACAGGTTAACTTAATAGGGTTTACAGTAGAAAATGCCTGTCTCACTCCATGACTCTCCTTCTATGTAGCTGCACCTGCTATTGTTTCTATTGTAACTCTTTAATTATTGCAGTCAGCTGTGTTGCAGATTTAGCTCCAGTAGATGTAGATAAAGACAACCGTTAGGCAGAATGAGCTCATAGGCTCATTCTTGGTTCAAAACAATAGTTATTATTCTGACTGCATTATTTTTCTTATCAGTTCATAAAGGCAATGAGTTTCTACTTGAATTAGGGGCATTATTTTTATTGGTATATTGAGCTTTTTCTTTTAATTTAAGCTGATTACAGCAGTGCTAAACAATTTGATAGACTTTTTTTTTACTACTGAAATAAAGAACAAATGATTTCCTGCATGCTCCCTTGCTTAAAAAAAAAAAAAAAAAATTTTGGAGGGGGAGGTTTTTTTTTGTGTTTGCTTGGGTTTTTTCCTCACATGTCAGTGTTTAGTGTGTTAAGGGATTAAAATCAGAGTAACATCATGGATTTGTGGCTTACTTCGATTCTCATTAAAGTCAACAGAAACAATTAAGTTATCTTAAGGGGAAAAAAGGATCATGATATCTACTTCCATCATTTTTTTAATAAAAATGTAAGTGGGAGTATTAATAAATCTTAGTCTATGTTGTTCTCTCAGCACCATACTCCAGGTATTAGATAATAAACAACAGCGTGAATGTAGGTGGGCAAGCTCCTCCATCCCAATCCATAAGAGATTGATTCCTACTGATTTGACTGATTTTTTTTTTCTAATTATTCTAAGAACTTAATTTTTCTGAAATAGTCCATTTAAACTTCCCCCCTCCCCCCC
>NW_010267965.1:5825-11430 GCF_000690775.1 Eurypyga helias
CCCCCCCCCCCAGTGAGAAGAACTGTCTAACAGCTGACAAAACTGACAAAAGGAGGGCAGTTAAGATGTTATTTCCTTTTCCTTCCTCTTCCAATTCCATCTCATTTCTGGTGATTTTATGGATTCATGGATCTGGGCTCTCCTCACCAAATGTCTTCTATTGAACTATTTTTCTGTAAGTTTTATATATTTATGTTTGTGAGTGTATCATTTAATAAAGATTTCATAGAGTGAGTGAGCTTGTTGCATTAATTTTGGGGGAGATTACTGTGAGATGTAAGGCAGATAACTCCTAACTTCTTACTGTAGGTTAGGTATTATTTGGTCATTCTTTTAGGCCATAATGTCACAAGCATTTGTTACAATTGCAGTGTCTGCTTGTGCACCGCAGCCATGTGTTCCATCACCAGATTGTTTGGGTCAGTACAACTCTGGTAAGTACCCAAGTTGAGGTATATTAGTGACCTGATAAGAGTCTGCCACACAGCTGTGGCTGCACAGAATTTGGGGTGCTACTAGAAAAAAATCATTGTGAAAATTAAGCTAGTCTTGACTAGTTTTGTTAATTAGGCTTTCTCTTACTTAGTCTGTAGTTCCTCTGCTGTGTTGTCTTTGCTTGTTTGTGCTATATAAAGACTATTAGTTTTAACTTTGCCTGTAAAGGTCACAAATGGTTTAATTTCTTTTTAAGTAAAATCACTTAGAAGAATACTTTGAGGAATTTGGAGCCATGTTTATCTTCCTTCTTCAACCAGAGGACACAGGAAAAACATGATGAAGTGGAGTTAGTATGAGATTTTAAAGCAGACTGAGAAAGAAGGTGGATATGGTGCCGAAGAAATGAAAAAAATATTTCAATAAACAGTAATGTTACATAATATAAGTATCAGTAATTACATCTTGAGGAAGTAAAGAAAAATTCCAGGTATTTTCTGTTGTTTATTTACATTGAGTTGAAGGACTGTGTTTCATCTTCTGAAGCATCTCTTCTTTTCCACTGTCAATACCCGAGATTTATTATCAAAAAATATGCAGCCAAGTTAGTGTTTAGTTTGAAAATGGAGGGGGAAAATTATGTTTACTCTTTCTTTTAAAGTTTTAAACTGTAGTTCTAAACAAATATTATTTCTCGTGTTTTTCATTTCTGCAGCCAATGGATTTAGCTGGCATAAAACTCAAATCAGAGTTTGGCTGGGATACTGAAACAAGCATGCTATAACTTCTCCTAATTAGCATTTCCACCACAGTCTTCTTTACATGTTTGGGTGTTTTGTGTTATTTTATTGCACATTTGATATCTTCAAATGTTTCTCCAGGGTTTTAATCAAAGAAAATGTTTTGATGAATTTTGTCTGGGTGAATATACTGCATCTTTAGTGGATATTTGCAAGAGCGTTTTTGATACTTTACCCTCTTAATTGATCTGGTGTTTGCAAACCATAGAAAATGCCTCAAAGGAAAATATTATAGAGCAACAATCTTGAACACTGTCTTAATTTGTTTATGAGTGAGGTTTTGAACATCTGTTTTTCTTTCAACTGGTCTTTATAAATATTTTGAAGTTTCACAACAGCACAGTTGATCAAAGTACATTAGAGGCTGACAAATAGGAAATGAGAACGAAGGAGGAAAACGAATATAAATGGGAAACACAGTGATGAGAAAGCTGATAATAAAAGAAAAATCAGAGGGAAATAAGATTGTAGAGATTCCTTTTTCCAATATCAGTATTTTATTGGTCCTCAACAGACTTTTCATATAATAAGAATATAAAATTATGGGAGAAATATCAAGTGTTACTTATCAAACGTTACTAGTGCAGTACATTTGGTAATACAGTGGCCTGCCCCACAGATCATCCAGATGTCACGAAAAATAAGAAGACTTATGGAAGTGGGCCAAGTTATATTTCTTTTCTTTGTGATGTCTTAAAGTTTTATGATACTTCTCATGCTTTTTCATTCTAAGTATTCATGTAGGTGCAATTCCAGAATTTCCTGTGTGTATTACAACAGCAATAAATCCCACACAATACTTTTAATTTTAACTGATTTGAAGTAGAAAATATAGAACAGTAGCTAAAGCTTCATAATGTCCTTCAAACATAGTCAGGGTGAGTCTTCAATATAAATGAGAGCATTAATTTATTAACACAGTTAAAACTGATAGCTATGGAGAAGAAAGCATTTGATTTTTTTCTGCCTTAAATAATGTTAGGTGTCCTGGATTTGTGTTTACATTTAAAAAAGAAAAAGAAAAGTCTATCTGTGCTTAGGTGTCTGACATAACTTTAAAATCTCACACAGATGGTATCTTCTCACACAACAGTCCCTCTACCTGACTCAATAACAATCAACAGAATACTATAATTTATGATAGATTCTGGCTATGAACATGAGCTAATTTTTGAGTAAAATATCTTTAGATGATGCTTTGGAATACACACTATATGCAAACAGATCAGTCATATTTAAATATTATTGTAAAGCAAAGGAAAACCCGCTTGAGTACATAGTTAAATGTGAAAGTTAATTTTGCACATTTAGATTTGACTCATGTTTTTTGCTAGTTTTCAGGTAGTACTTTTTTTTTTTTGGTCGACTTAAAGGACTGCAGCTGGAACAAGAAAAACTTTTCTCTGTTAAGTGATTCTATAGGGGATTCATAGCTAAGAAACAGTTGTATGTGTAAATCTTTATAATAGTCTTCTGTGTTCATGGATAGGTGTATGTGGTTCATCTGTGGTTTGACTTAGAAGGCCAAGCAGGAGATAACGGAAAACTGTGTAATCTCTAGGGAAGTAAGTTATTGACAAACCTGAGTAATTGGTGTATAAAATGGCATGAGAAATCTGGGAAATCCATCAATATCTGTTTTGGCCCAGATCACAGACAGACTGCTGGTTTTTGAAATTATGAATTTTACAGAGTACTTTATAAGAAGGAAATGTTATTTTTTCCTGATTCAGAAAGAAGATAAATTAGGCAGTTTTAAGAGGCCAAATATGGTCTGAAATTCTTAGTAAAAGATGTGAAAATTATATGAGATGATTGAATCTGCTTCCTAAAATACAAAATTATTATTTCTTCCATTTTATTAAGTTTGTATATTACAATATTAACTGAACTGTGTAACATACTTGGCATTATTTTTTCACCTGTTTTGTCATTGTTCATGTGCAAAATCTGTTAATAGACTTCCATAACAAAAGCTCCATCAAATCATGAATTCTTGCAGAGACAAAAAGTGAAGTGATTTTTTTCCCTATCAAATTTGCCAATGAAGATATTCACGATGTTGTAGTCAGATCTACATCACTGTCTGATGGAAGTAGCTAACTGTATCTATCCAATTGCATCTTCATTGCCACACACAACTGCTGCCTTTCCAAAGTGTTTACTATTAGGTACAACATTTATTGATAGAATGAAAATAGCTACTTTTTTTGAATGTGGTCCAGATTGGAGAGAAAACACAGGGGTTTTCATGCAAACTTGCACTGAAAATATTTGGTTAAGTGATACAGTAGTTGTCCCTTTGTACAGATACTCTACTGTTTTGATTTCTATTTGTGATGAAATATTTGATAAGTAATATTAAGTGGTGCCAACATCTACAATTTGTTTTACACTCTTCGAAATGCTATATCTTCTTCTAATATATGAGAAGATGAAATTGAAAGAGCAAAATTAGCTACAAAATTAATATTTGCAAGTGTTCAGGAAACTGAGTTGCAAAAAAAATAAAGAAAAATCCAGTTTTAAATACGTGCTAGAATAAACTTTATAGTAGCAAAATAAATTTTTAGTTCAATGAGGGCATATGTCAATCAGATATGTAATGTTCTGAGACAATGACAGTACATTTCTCTAGCTCGTAAGTGATATTCTTTCATGAAAACAAAATCTGGATTCTTTTTTAAATTAGACTTGTTGAAATAAACCAAAATACTAGTGAACCTTTAAAGCACAAAAACATTATTATATTATCATGTTAGATGATTTTTATAATTTTACATTCCACAGTTTTAGTACCAAGAATACAGGCACTTTAAGGAAGGTGCTATTGTGGCAAACAGTGTAGCATATTGCTGTCCTGTGGCCAGAATAACGGGAAGACATTTTTAAAATGTAGAATTTGGCAAAAAAATAGAAAAGGAAAACTAAGGTTTTTTTGATCATACAAATTCTTTGTTAATAGTTATCTATTTATAAAAATATAGACAATATTTTTTCCGTAGACTGATGGTAGACTTGAAAAAAAGGTGACTGCCTCAATTTCTCGATCAATGCTTGGATCCCCAGAGAACTCTGTGCTGCTCCAGAAGTCAAAACTTACCACTAATACTTCTATTACCTTCTTGCTTTCTCGTGTGAAACCACAGTTTCCCAAACACTGCTCTTGAGTAATATTTTCTGCAATCAGTCCCTCAGAAAAACTTTCAGACCATGTAGGTTTGCTATGTCCAAGCTGTACAATAGTACCCTGCACTGTTCAAATATCTTCAAGGTGAACAGGCTTTTTGTGGAAGAGTCTTGCGGACCCTGCAAGGGGGATTGACAGGAGCGAGCCACCTGCCTCACTCTTTGCTGATGGCATCCTTTTAACAGGACAGGATGTGGAATTATGAGCAAAGAAAACACATACTCTCCATCATAAATAGAAATCTTGAATGGTAATCATCAATTCTCCTCATAAAGAGTATACTTGGACAATTAGGTAATAATGTATTCAGAAAGACAATTACTCTTAAATCTTCAACAGCTTTTGTGTATAATGTAAACTGAGACTGTATGCAACCTGACTAGACAAAAAAAGAAATTTTAATAACCCCAATACTTCCAGTAACATCAAGTAGGTATGTGATAACACATTTTCCAGATGTACAGTCCCTGTGACTGCTCCATAACTATTTCAGACAAAATCAGCCAGATGATTAGTTTAAGTAGTTTACACAGACATTTTGAGCACTTGGATTAACTTCTGTGTCATCAAGATAGCAAGGGTGCTAGCTTCCACGTCATGCTGGTGGTATGCAGAAAGACACCAAGACACCAAGAAACCAAGAGGAAGCCAAGATGATGTCTGCACATGTCACTAAAGGCGTAACATAGATGTGAAAGTTTCTGCAACAGTGTTCCATAGTTTAAACTTTGTCATTTGAGATATTATATTAAAAAAAAAAAAAAAGTTAAATTTCAGCAAGAAGTATGACCAATGAGTAAAGTGAGATTTGTTGCTGGTGGTAATGTATACATTAGTCATTAAAAAACTAAACCATAAAATTTGAGTTTTATTGTTTAGGATATTCTGTTTCGTTACTCTTTTAACAATAGATCATCTAATGTCTCTGCTTCCATTTCTCACCTGGAAAATTAAGATTACATCAACATCCTTTGAACTTCTGTAAGGAAACCTGGAATATTTTATAATGATCTGTATGTTCTTAGAAGACCATTGCTCCATTAAATTTCTGATGTTTCCCTTGAAGACATTACCTGCATT
Source organism: Eurypyga helias (assembly GCF_000690775.1). Lineage (NCBI taxonomy): Eukaryota > Metazoa > Chordata > Aves > Eurypygiformes > Eurypygidae > Eurypyga > Eurypyga helias. The sequence goes on from NW_010267965.1 coordinate 11,331, forward strand.
GTTTTCTTCAGGACAGTGCATGGGCAACTGCCTACATTATCTTTCTGTGAGAAACCACATATCTACCCTCTGCCTTATCTATACTGACATTCTTATCCTT
>NW_010267966.1:0-342 GCF_000690775.1 Eurypyga helias
GGACCCAGGGCACACACCAGTGGCATTTACCATGGTTAGAGGTGCTTTGGTTTTTTTAACTCTCCTTTTTCTCCTCCTTTAAAAAGTGCCATTTGTATATACTGACCTTAGAAATGCAGGGTAAAACAGAGGGCCGGGCACACGCCCCCCTTGCCAGGACCGACCCCTGCAGCCTGGCCCAGGGCCTTCTAGTGTTACACTTGTGCAAGCACAGGGTGACATCCTTCACGAGTCCCCAGGCAGGGCATGGGGGGATTGGGGGGGGGAACATGAGTCCAGTGCAAGGTGACAGTGAGACAGGGCAGGCGGCCAGCCCCCGCCCCAGAGCCCAGTGCCCCTGTC
>NW_010267966.1:646-7086 GCF_000690775.1 Eurypyga helias
TGCTCAGTTGACGGTGCTTCCCCGGCTCCTTCCCTCCACACTCTCCATCCCGCCGTAGGGGGTCCCCACTCCACTCAGCCCCTGCAGGCAGACAGCACCTGTGGGGATGGGAGGGAAGGGACAGGTTAGGAGCCATTGTAGCTGCTGGGGTGACCCACCACATGCTGGCCTGGGCCTTCTGGAATCTCATGCCACTGGCATGAGGGGCCCTACCCAGCACGTCCCCAGGGCAGCACAGGGATGTCTGTCCTCTCCCCCCACCCCAGAGCAAGACACAAGCACCCAGCATGGCAGAGAGGCATCTGCTGAGCTGGCACTGAGCACCGGTGCCTGGATCCCCGGGCAAGCAAGGGGCAACCCACCCCCAACACCTGCCCCTGCATTCGGCTACCAGCATGTGGAGCAGCCCTGGCACCCCTTGGTGACCCAAGGGATGCCAGGGCCAGCACAGCCATCGCAGGGCCAGGCAGGAGTAGCTCCTGCCCTGCACGAGAGCACTGCAAGCAGGTGCAGTCCCCGGGTGCCCAGACAGACGCGGCTCCCCAGGAGCAGCAGAAGCAGGATGGTTGCACTGCCCCATGTGCCTACCATGAGGGTTCCCCCGTGGGCAGGGCCACAAGGTCCCCACAGCCAGCTCTGCTACAGCACCTCCCACTGGGACAGGGCTCCCACTGCCTCCCTGCAACTGGGGCCATCTGGAAAGATGCTTTCACTTTAGCCCAGACTGGCACAGGACACGGAGCTCCCAGTGCCCCCAGCCTCACTGCCTGCCATCCCCCCAGTGCCCCCAGCCTCACTCACGGTAGCGGATACGGATGGGCCAGACCATAATGCAGCACAGAGAGGCAATGGCAGCGATGGCAATGCCTCCGGTGACCAACACCATCACCCAGTGGTAGAAACTGATGCAGGCAGGGCAGCAGAGCTCGGTCCTGCAGGGAGAGGGTGGGGATGTGGCTTGGTGGCCAGGACCAGAGCAGAGCCCAGTGCTGTCTGAGTGCCCTGGGGCAGCTGACAGCAGCGCCCATGTCCTCAGTGTCAGTACTGGTTCACAGTGGGACACAAGGGAAAGGTCCAGGGCAAGGAAAGAGGACAGCACCCTGAACATTCAGATCCCCAGCCCCTTCTTGCACCCCTTGTCTAGGGCCAGAAGTGAAGTTGAGGACGGATTTCAGACAAATCCAAGCCGTTTTCCACCCATGTCTCACTCTGAGCCAGGGATATTTGCTGCCTGGCCCGCAGGCGATGTGGCTGGGGCTGCCATGGGGAGGGTTTCTGCCCCGCAGGGATGCTTACGGGCACGGGTGCAGGTTCTGGATCGCCATCACAGCCAGGCCGTTGGCCATCTTGTCGGTGAAGCTCATGGCGCCATAGACGAAGGCGCCGCTGTGCTGCCAGGGGAGAGGAAACCCCATCAGCCACTGCGCTGAGCCCAGCACCAGCAGCGATGGCCTTGTGCCCTCTCATGGGCACAACCCATATTACAGCGGAGCACGGGCGCAGGGGACAGGGCTGCCAGCACCCCCACAGCAGAGCCCCCTTGCAGGGGTCTCCATCCCCTCCCCTCATCCTGCACTGGTAACCCCCCAGCCCGTAAGCTCCGAGGCCTGCCATGCCACCCCGGTCCCTCACAGCCGGGAGGAGCAGACGTACCGTGTTGGTGCCAATGAGATCTGCTGTCATGGAGAGGGAGGTGACCAGGATGGTGGCCGAGCCAGCCCCAAGCAGCACAGCCGCCCCATAGATCTCCACTCCCATCTGCCTGGCCAGGGTCACCCAGGAGGCAAAGGCCAAGATCACCAGGATGCCCACGAAGTAGGTCAACTGCTCCGGGCCAGCAAAGGACATGCAGAGAGAGAAGAGAGAGCTCAGACCCCGGCTCAGCTGACACCCAGCAAGGGTGAGTGGGGAAGGCATGGGGGCCAGCTGCTGCTAGGACCCCTGGGGACAGCTCTGGCTCTCTCCCAGGCGGTTTTAAACAAGGAGACCCTAAACAGTAAGGGCCTTGCGTCGGTCCAGGCTGTTTTACAGTGTTGGCTGCAGCCCAGGAGCTGACCCCTGCAGAGCTGCAGGCAGGGTGCCTGCATAGGGCATGGGGACACCCAACCGGCAGGAGAGGTGGGGGCTTACTGGCGAACAGTGCTTGCTGCAGTGCAGGGGGGGATGCACTGGAGGGGCAGTTCCCTCCTGCTGCCACTGCAGACCCCCAGTGCCAGCCCAGGGTGGCTCAGCCAAACCCTCTCTCTGCCTCTCATGGGCACCATGGGGTTAGGGCTGCACAGGACAGGCTGACTCTGGATCAGCATAATTTTCCCCAACCTCAGAGATGTGCAGGATAGGCCCACTCCCTCTCACTCTGCCCACCACCCACACTGTCCCAGTGGGACCCACACTACAGCAGGGGGTAGCCTGCACAGGATGTAGGAGGGATCCCCACTCTCCAGCCAGACTCAGGTGTGCCGAGTGCTCTGCTCACTTGTGCGGTCAGGATCTGGCCCCTGGGCCTTTCCTTGGCTCTAATTCACACCTCACCAGACCCCCAGGACTCACATTTCGACCTATCCACTTATTCACAGGCTTCATGAGGAAGGAGGAAAGGAAGCCACTGATGTACATCACCAGGGGAATGGTGGCGATGTATTTCTGCAAGAGACGGAGACAGGGAGAAAATGAGCTCCAGACCGTCACACAGGACCCCTGCCCATGACCTCGACACGTGGACAGGGACCCGCCCTTCACCCACCTTGGGCAGTAGTAGCGAGTTGGTCAGGTACATGGCGATGTAAGTCTGGGACAGGTTGACGATGAGCCGGGTGGACATGTAGAGCACTGCAACCTGTGAGGTGAGAGACAGAACAGCACTGCTCAACCCATGCAAACTGGAGGTAGGGAAGGCTGGCACCTTCCATGGCCAACTCTGTCATGGCACAGATGCCCACTGAGAAGGCAAGAGCCCCCCTGCCATGGTAGGTGGGTGCCCAGTACAGCCCATCTCCATCCTCACCCGCACCAGGGTGAGGTCCCAGTGCCAGAGGATGCCCACAGCACCCAGGCAGGGCAGCAGCCCAGGACAGGCGCTGCAAACCCTGCCCGCAGCCATACCTGGTAGAAGGCAGGCTCCAGCAGCCAGTCTTTCCAGATCAGCAGTGGGCGCGGGGGGCTCGTAGGCTCCTTCTGCAGCAGGGGTGTGCTCTCCTCCAGCTGGGGCAGTAAGCCCGGCGGGTACAGCTTCTCTTTGGTGCCCAGGTGGAAGATGAGGGAGAACACGGCCCCCAGCCCCACCACGATGAGGGACAGGTTCTGGTTGAGGCAGAGGGGGTGAGCATAGAAGGAGATGCCCTTTGCCCTCCCATCATCCACCCCTCAGCAGTCTGGTAGATAAAAGAGGGGTTCCCAAAAATGCTCAGTGCAGCTCTTCCCCAGTGAAGACAGTGAGATTTCAGGGATCTGCTATTTCACCTCCCCCAGTACCTCCCCAGCTGAGCCATGTCCCAAGGGAAGACAGGATGCCAGGGATTGAGTCTTGCCACTTACCCGAAATATAGGGACATCTTGGATGCCTAAGTGCTCTGTGCGGTCAGGCTGGTCCACCTGGAAGTTCAGCAGCAGCCAGGCCAGGCCGTACACAGTAATATTGGCCATGACGGTGAAGGCATACCTGAAGGGAGACAGCACCTCAGGGTGATGCGAGGGACGAGCACAGACCCAGACACAGCGGGGACACCTCGACCCAAGGCCATCCTCTGAGCCAGGCATGCTACAGCCAGCTTTGCACCCCAGTGTTGTCGATGAGGCAACACCTCCAGGAGCATGCAGCATCTGGCCAGGCATTAGCCTTACTGGTGCACCTCCCAGCATGCCCAATCCAAGCCTTGAGGGATGACTGGGAGGAAACCAAGATCCCTCTGGGTCAGCCTGTCCACCCTCCAGTTGCAGCTCACTTCTGCCCCAGGATGCCCTGAGCTACCCGACCTGGAGCCCCGAGAGCCGGACCCCTTGGCCCCAGGGTTACCCCAACACTGCCGCACATCCTCCCTGCCCAGCTGTGCTGTGGTTCCTGCTCGCCTGCCAGAAGAACTTCCTCCCACTGGGGCAGATAACCAAGCCCTGCTCCACCTGATAAACACTCCGTCCCACAGCCTGATCCTCCCAGATAAGTGGTGCAGAGCTGGGCTCTGTGCCAAGCCTGGCCCTGGGGCCATCCCTACCTACGGGCAGCCCGCACAGGGCCATGCCCAGCTCTCCCTAGGCGCATCCAGGGGGGTCTATTCCTCCCCTGTAAGCATCACCCTCCAGTCCCGAAGAAGTGTCCCCAGCTCAGGGAAGTGTCCCATGGACTGTGTCACCAACATCCCTGCTCCCTCCTGGCCCCAAAGGGTTTGGGCCACAAGCCAGAAGAACAGTGTCACTTGGACACATCCTGCAGGATGCCCACACAGCCCACCCCTGGTCCTGCCGTACTGAGGACTCAAGTGTGCCACAAAACAGGGGACAGACCTGTGGCACCCAGGGGACCTCTCATCACACAAGTGATAGGACCCAGCACAGGCAGGGCTGCTCCCCCACGTTCAGGGGACACCCAGGTCTGGCCATCTCACCTGAAAGCTGTGAGCTCCACCTTCTCATGGTCAGTGGTCACCAGCTCAGGGATGAGGGACAAGTGGGAGATCTGTGTGGCCGCCCAGCCGATTTGGAAGATGATGATGAAAGGGAGGTAGTAGATGAAGGCTGCCCACTGCGGCGTGTTCTCCTTGCAACCCAGGCAGGGGTTGAAGATGAAGGGGAAGGACACGAGGACACAGGTGGTGCCTGGGAAGAGTGGAGCAGTGAGAGGCTGCAAACCCTGTTTCCCTGGGACCCCAACAGCCCCAGCCAGCTCAGACATAGACGGACAGCCCCAGTCAGTCCCCTGCCGGGATAGGTCCTGCCCCACAGGGCTGGGGATGGAGGTGGGCCCCTTCCCCCAGCTAGGTGAGACACATGGAGCCCCAGACCCCTCTTGCACCCTGTCCTGCACAGGGTGATGTCCTTCCTTCTCGCACCCAGTGGCAAGACAGACAGACATTTATCAGCAGACTTTTTCCCAGTCAAGATCCCCCTGCAAAGCACAGCACCATCTCGCACCCACTGTGTCTCCCTCAAAACACTGGAGGACAGACCCTTACGCTGTCACAACACTCAGCCATCAAGGGCTTCTCTCCCCACCTCCAGCATGCCAACAACCAGCCTCAAGAACACGAACTGCCCTGCCACATGCCCCAGGGCAATAAAGCACCCCGAGGGCCAGGACAGCTCCAGGCTATCCCACAGGTACAGGGCCAGCCCATCTGTCCCCTTGTCCCTTCTCCAGCAAGGCTAGCAGAGGGACCCACACTCCCTCCTTGCGGAAGTCACCAGCTGAGCGATGGCCAGGGACACCCCCAGTGCAAGAGCGGGACAGGAGCAGATCTGCCCCCCACGCTGGGCTCTGCGCCATGAGAAGGTCCCGGCTGAGTCAGGGACAGCAGAGCCAGGCCCCTCCTTCTGCCGCAGCATGACGGCGGCGTGGGGACGCCTGCGTGGAGCAGGCAGGGACAGGCTGGCTTCTCCCTCCCCTTTCACAAGGTTACGGAGATCTGCTGAGATGCACTGCTATTCCTGAGGCCCAGGCACTGACAGAGAGATGGCCATGAGCCCTGTCCTGCGTGTTCCCAGCTTCAGGCGCTGCCAGAGAGCCACGGGAACATGTTCCTATAGCTAAGGGGAACCTGCAGCCACTTAGCCAGGTCCCCAGCATTCCCTCACCAGGGGACTTTGCAAGACCCTCCTCACTGCTTCCACATGACACAGCCACCCCAGCTGCCACAGGGATGGGGAAAGGGGTTCTCCCAGCCTGGCCTGGATCCATCTTGAGCAAGGACCCCAGCAGGGTGCTGGTGCTGCCATGTACTGGCTTGCAGCTGGCTCTGGTGTTCCAGGAGCTCTCTGAAGGACAGGGGACTTGGGTACACTGCAGTGCCTTTGCCCCAGACGAACCACTGAGATGGGAAAGGTCGAAGAAGGTTCAGACCAGACCTCCTTTGTTCCCTATCACAGTGCTGTTGGTTTTAACTGAGCCCCATCTCGAGGATGGGGAAGGCTCTGCCCCCTCCCCGGTCCCAGCCCCGCAGGGTCTGGCTGTGCAGTCCCCTAAGGGCTGCAAGGGACTTGCGGGCCCCAGACTGCTGCAGCCTCCACATGCACCCCTGCACCCACACACACGAGACTCCTGTGACTCCCTCCTCTTCATGGCCCTCAGGGGCAGACAGTGCTCACCATCCCCACTGGCCACCCCCATGAAGCTGTACTGCTCTGTGATGGGGCTATGAGCTGCATCCTGACACCCACATATCCCTGGGTTTGCCCAAGCGAACGTGGCTTCACTGGGAGTCAGAGAGGTCCTGGGGACGCTGAGACCACCC
>NW_010267966.1:7113-9957 GCF_000690775.1 Eurypyga helias
CGGCTGATCCGTGCAGCGCCCCCGGGCAGGCAGCAGAGGTCCAGGCTCTCATCTCCCAGCCCTGCAAGGCAGGATCATGAGAATCACGGGAACACCAGGCTGCACGGCACAGGCACCCCAGGCAGGAAATTTGGGACAGCTCTGCCGGCTCAGACAGGCAGCAAAGAGCTGCTCATCTTTCCCAGCCCATTGCGGCAGGAAGCTGCTCCCCCAAAAAAGCCAGGGACAGGCAGGCCGGAGCGCGGGGTGAGTCACCCAGGACCGCCGGCACTGGCAGTGCAGCACCCGTGGTGGGGAGATGCCACTGATAAAAACTCGTGGTATCTCCCCCCCACCGCCCCAAGACTGCGGTTTCACAACGTTTCCTCTGATCTGAGCACGGGTTGCCACCAGATGAGCCGCCCCACTCCCATGCAAAGCCTCTTGCCACAGCGTGACTGAATGAGCCCAGAGCGGTACCGGCACAGCCGGTTCCATCGGGTTTGCCGGCCCCGCTCGGTCGCACCGTGGTCAGCCAAGGGAGATGTCGGGATAGCCCCCACCTTCTAGGAATACCTCATGCTCCAGCCAGGGAAATGCAGCGTCTCTCCATGCTGCTGAAGCAGGGGGGGCTGGGCAGGGGGCTCTGCTCCTGGTGCTCAGCTCCCACTGGGGCAGCTGCAGCCCCTGTGCAGGGCGTGATTCAGGATTTCCCCTCCGGTGCACCCAGCCGGAGCCGGTCTGCAGGGGGAGGGGGGCAGCCCCACCCCGGCCACTAAATCTAGGGTGCAGAACTAGCTGACACTGCGGGGGGTGTAGGGGTGGGATGTGTGGGAAGCTGCTCCCCCCTGCACCCGACTCACCACGCAGAACAGCCTTATCAGGCTACCCTTCGGTTACTCGAAGCGGTTGGCCGAGATAAATTTGGGATCAAGATAAGAGCACCCACACTACAACTGTCTTCTCTCCATGCGGGTCCACGCTGGGCAAGCAGCACCCGGGTGTCACCACGCTGTTACCGGGAGGAAGCACCGAAGGTCTTTATCTCTGGCTGTCACTGGACGTTTCTTCACACCAACTGCTCCATTCCCCATGGCCAGCTCAGCCAGGATGGGACAGGCTCCTGTGCTCCGGGCAGTACCAAGGACCCTTCTCCAGGTCACGCTGTCACCTCAGAGACAGCGTGTTGGGGACCCCAACAAAGGAGTCCCCACCTCACTGCATTTTTTGACCCCAGGGCACAATGAGTGATGAATGATAACTCATTCCAAGCTTGTGCCTCCTCCGCATCCCCACAGGGCCCTTACTCACCAAGTGCCGGCTGCCTTCCCCCACTGCGGCACACAGGGTGCCCAACCCTGGCACGGTCCAGGGCCCCGTGCCCTCATGGCCCCCCATGGGGACAACCAAGAGGTGCCTGGCCACGGGCACGTCCCTGGTAAACCCCCGGGCTCCTGGGAAAGCCCAGACTTTACTGACAGTCTTGGTTTTGCTGTAGCACCAACTGGCTAAGCACACAGCTCTCACCCTAACTCGATGCCATCCCCACGCAGGGGTACCCTGCAGCCCCCCACTGCCATGCAGATATGGTGCCGCACCTGCTGCTGTGGCACAGGCCGCCACATGGGGACAACACCCAGGCAGGATGGGGACAGCACAGTGCCCCTTCCCCATCCTGATTCAGCCATCCATGCCTGGGGGATCCTGGAGCACCCCGCTATCCCCTACGCATGGTGCACACCAGTCCTCACTTCACTGCCATAGGGGGATGCTGCCCTCCATGTGAGGCAACCCAGAAAGGCACCTCCTGGTCTCCCCCCTCTACACAGGGCACCCCGGGCCCATCTCCCCTCACCCAGGGCACTGCCACCTCAGCCCTGACACTGCTGTCCATACAGGGCACCCAGGAAAGCCACCCCAGGGCAGCCCCTTTTCCACAGAGGGATTGCTCCCTTCCACCCCAGGGCACCCAATTCTGCTCACCCCTGGGGCTGCCCCTCTCCATCTGGGCAGGGGGTGTCTCTGTCCCCACCTTACTGCTACGGGGGGCTGTTCCCCCGTCCAGGCAGGGGGCTCCAGGAAGGCTTCTGTAGGGCTGACCCCCACCCCAGAAAGGCTCCCTCAGGGCCATCCATCTTCGGGGAGGCTTCCCTCCACACAGGGCACTCTCATTCCCCCTGCATCCAGGGCATCCCCAAGGCTGACCTCCACCCCAGAAAGGCGTCCCTGGGTCTTACCCCCTTGCTCAGGGCATCCCAGAAAGGCACCCTTGTCCAATTTCACCCCCAGGGCACCCCAGAAAGGTACCCTGCATCTGATCCTGTAGCCCAGAAAGGCTTCCTCAGGGCCACCCATCTCCACCCAGGGCATCCCACAAAGACACGTCGTTCCCCTCCAATCCAGGGCATCCCCAGGGCTGAATCTCCCCTGCTCAAACAACCCCAGAAAGGCACCCCTCTCCAAACAAGGCATCTCAGAAAAGCACCCTTGTCCCACTTCCCTCCCAGGGCACCCCAGAAAGGCTCCCTCAGGGCCACCCATCTCCACCCAGGGCATCCCGGAAAGGCACCTTCGGTCTCCCCAGCTCCAGGCACCCCAGAAAGGCTTTCCCGGGGCTATGCCTCTCCACCCATGGCATCCCAGAAAGGCACCCCCAGGGCATCCCAGAAAGGCACCCTGGTTCCCCTGCCATCCAGGGCATCCCCGGGGCTGAACCCCACCCCAGACAGGGGCTGACCCTCTCCAACTCAGAGCACCCCAGGAAGGCACCCTTAGTCCGGCTTTCCCCCCAGGGCATCGCAGAAAGGCTGTCCCGGGGCCATCCCCCTCCACCTAAGGCATCCCAGGAAGGCTCCCCCAGCTCCG
>NW_010267967.1:0-52006 GCF_000690775.1 Eurypyga helias
AGCGGGCAGCGGGTGCGGGAGGCGCGGGATGCCCCGCTCAGCCCGCTGGTCTGACGGCACTTACTGTGCGGGCCAGCACTGCCCTTGACACGAGCGGTTAGCTGCCGGAGCAGCTGGGCCCGCCCGTCGGCTCCGGACTGCCGTGCCGGCCCTCTGCACCCCAGGCAGCGTCCCACTGTAACCGCGCCCAGACCGCTCTGAGGGGAGATACCGCCTTCAACAGCCTTTCCAGACAAGCGCTATTGCCAGAGATTTCCAAAAAATCTCCGTGCAAGGTTCACCGATTCTTTGCTAAAGCGAGGGCAAATCTGCCAATCTTCCCTGACTTAAGGAGAAAGAACCAAAACCGAGGGAAAACCCTCTCTGCGGAAAGAAGCGCGCATCTCGCTTCATTCTCCGCGTGTACAGCGCAAAGCTTTTTGAATTCTTTTCCTTTGGTCATTTTTCCTGATAACATTCTTTAAGTAATGAGGAAATGATGTATAGATGTGGATGCACGTGACGGAGGAGTGCATCGTATTAAGCGTGACCCTACATTGGGAACACCTAACTTGCAAAACCCTAAGAACAAGAGATTGTTAACCCATTGTAGAGATGGGGACAGAGAGAAACAACGGATCAGTGTCAGGTAACTGCGGAGACAGGAAGAGATTTGGGGTCAGAGAAAGGTGTTCTGGCTAGAGGGGAGGAAACACTGCCACCTCCCCTGTCCTTTCGGCAGCTTTCCAGTTTGCAAATGGAAAAGACAGTTAAAACTGTTCTCCTAACTCTGGCTTTTCTTAGTGGCAGTAACGATAACAGTGGAAATCAAAAGAATTCTAGTATGTTCTGGCTTCGTGCTGATGCCCACAGAGATGGCTGAATCCATGAGTTCATTGTGAGGGGATTAAAACCCATCCCAAATTACCAGATCTGCCGCACAAGGAAACAAAATGCAGTCAGGAGCATAAAGCGTGCAGCATCTACCAACACTCCAGTAAGGTTTCATGTTATTCTTTCTCTATATACACAAACATTTCCATGACAAAAATAGGGAACTTCCAAACAGTAAGGCAGGAGAAATCAGGGTGCTAACTGGAGTAGTCGTCTGACCTTTTCAGGCATCTACAATGAGCGACAGTGACAACTATTGATGCTTGTTTGGACAGTTTGGCTGGTCACCTTACCAAACTGAAACAGAAACAACTGCAGAGCGTGGGGAGGTGGAAAAAGAAGAGAAACAATTGCAGCTTCATCTGGATTTAACAGAACGAGCTTTGCCACTCGCCCCCTCGAGGCATTAATACGCCTAAGCCACTAGATGGCAAACGGCAGCGCGACCGTGGAGCCCGGAACGCGCGGGAGGATTTTCCCTCCAGGAGCATCCTTCAGATTCTACTGCAGGTGATGTCAGAACATCAGCTAGAATAGGCCGACTCCTAACAGTAATGTCAAAAGCCAAAACCAGAGGATGAGCAGTATTTCAAACTTACAAACTGACCTATCAGCTAACGATTTTATTCACGGCTTCGTGCAAGTAGGCTTAAAAACGGAGTTGACAGAAGATGCTTATTTTTTAAAAAACAAAATTTTAGAATAGGTATAACTTAAGGACGACCAAGTTACTGAACTGGCATTCAGTGTCAAGAGAGCTTCACGGAAATACGCAGTCAAAACAATTATTTTCCGGTGCCTACAGCAGGCTGTGCCCATTTGGAGCGTTCCTGCGTCCTCGTACCGCAACATACAGCCCTCCTCGCGGTACTGAGGCAACCGTTTGTGGCAGCATAGCCTAAACCAGCTCAGTTTCCTTAACAACAAAGGAGACAAGATAAACTAACTACTACAAAGGTCTTCACTTCCCGGGTTAAGGGGTATCTGGAACTAAACTAGTCTGGATGTTCCTCCAACACGCACACTCCTCGGCTTGAGACTATGAGGCAAAACCCTGTTATTACCAGAGGTGTGTGGAACCTCTATGGCAGAGACCACCTCTTCGATCTACTCTGAAGCTGAACTAGTCCAAAAAGACCAGACAGTTGTATATATTGACATTAGAATGAGTTGGGGCTGTTCCTTCAGACTTTCAGAACAAAAAATCTTAATGTTTCATGGTGCTCAGTAGCTGATTTCCACTTGAGATAACTATATTTCAGTTCCCCTTTAATGAGATATTTCAAGATGAAAGGTGGACTTTGAATTCAAATTACAACCTCCATATAAATTCATAGAACTCCAGAAAACTTAAAACCTGTTAAGAGCAATTAGAGACCTTCCATAGTGGCACCTCCCTCAGAGGGGAAATCATCTTCAGCTAAAATATTATAGCTATTTCCTTCAGGACAAAAATTCCCAAATTAATGACAAAGTGAGACCAGGAAGCAGGAAACTATTAAATCAACAGTGAGACCTTGAAACAAGCCTGATCAGTTGTGACTTCTCATCTTCTAAAACAAAGATCTTATTGCAGAACCAAAGTCAAATTCAATGTAAAGGATCAATATCCGATTTGCGTTTAATTAACCCAAATAAATACTGCCCTTTTTGTTAGTAATATATTTTAATATCTTCCTTTTGTAGGTGGGTTTCCTTTCCCTTAAAGGTTCTTTGATGAGTCAAGGTAGAAAACCAACTGTGCTATGAAATCATAGTTCTCTGCTTCTGCCTGATACCTCCCGTGCACGATAGAACAGTGCACGATGTAACCTGAAATGACAGACTAGGCAGTGCGCTAAAGACTCCGGATTTCTGCAGCTGCTGAAAAAGCTTTTAGCTTTGCAGTCAGGACCGATTTTAGAAACAAGCAAAACAAATACTCAAAACCCCTGATGCTGGCTGAGCAACCTTCCACCCCAGTGGCATCTTCTCCCATAATTCAACACAGAGACACCAAGCAAGATCCCAGACGCCCGTAGGGAGCAGCCAAACGCCGCTGTTTGTGCGCCCAGCCCTGCTCCGTGCCTCCGCAGCTGGAAGGAGAGGCTGGGAGAGCAGCAGGCCCTCTCAATAGCACGTCCTGCACTGGAAGATGGATACGCACTCCTCTTCCCATCCCTCTGGCCCACAGCATGATCCTGTCTCATGGCTGGTCATGTGGATGCTAGTAAAGGAGATGAGTGGGTACAGCACTGGCTCTGCAGAACTCACTTATCACAGCACCCCTGCACTTGGTAGGGACGGTGATGCTTGGCAGGACTCCTGTGCCTCCCATACAAGTCCACACTTTGCCTTGTCATTAATGAGGACAAAATACTTGGTTCCTGGGATAGCAAAAAATTTCCCAATATTGCTCAGAAGCCTTGTGCCAGCACAGGACAAATTATATTAAGTCTGCTTTCCCCACCCCCACCCCCCTCTCTCCTTTGTTTCTTTTTTCAAAAATAATGCATAGAGGAGATCTGTATCTCTGCTCCTGATGATATAAAGCTGGTTCCCTTACAGAAATAAGGAGGAGGTTGGGGTCAAAGCACGGAGTCACATGGAGACTTAACAGACTAGGCACTAAATTTCATTAAGCTTCCTTCCCTCTAGTGAGGGCCCCTCTGGGATCAGGGATTTATCTGGGCCTGGGGATGCAAAATTTCCAAGTCAGTGCAGAACTGCAGGAGGCAAAAGAAGAGATTCACAGACCATTCACCAGCAAAGGACCCACTAGGACTTACTGCTGTGCCAGTTTCTCTTCCCTCCAACCAAAGTGTCCCCAGAGGGCTTTTCAGATTAGTTGCCCCGGGCCTCGTACATGTTAAATGGTTAAACAAACATTTGCATCTTTTTTCTTTTCCTGGCTTCATTATTAGTTCAGCCAGGATTTAATTTACATCCTTTCTTTCAGATGGAAGAATAAAGGGGATTTTGAAGCAGAGGAGTGGGGTTTTTTTGTGATACGCTACATTTGAAAAATGCACCATCTCAGCTTTCCAGAGTAGCCTTTGACTTTGGAGTGTTGTGTTAATTTTGCCTCACATTTTCACAATGCGTTGGCCTTTAACGCACCATTTATGTGTAATTTGATGAATTAGTTTTGCTGCCTTATCAGTTTCACTTTTAAATTTAACTTCTACTTATTGAAAGATTTTATGTATTACGTAAGACCAACACTTTCTTGTATGTAAAATGTAATGTAAACCAATGTTCAACTCAAAGGAAAAGCAAAAAAATGCAGCAGATAGTATTTTACTATTTGACTTGTCTAAGGATGGGATAGTCTAAGTTTTCAAAATCTGTGCCAAATTATTACACTGCATACTTTACAGTATATCAGGCAGATTTCAAGAAATAGCCTATGTTGATTAGAAGAACAAAAAAGAGTATTCTGCACCATGCTGTCTGCTTCCAATAAGCTTTACACTTTTCCTGTTCTCTTTGCAGTTCAAAAATCTGTAACATTCAGCTGACATTCTAAAAAATAGATACTGAATAGACAATTTATCTAATTGCTCTGTGTTTTGGAAGGCTATATAAAGTGAGAAAACTAACAGAACATCTCTTGATCTTTCTGGAAAGTTTATAGTGTCAGCAATATTCATAATTAGGTTCGTTTGTGGATGTTTTTCTTGACCTTGTAAAATATTAACTGACTTCATTTACTGTTCATGTGGGATATATGCAACTTCAACTACCCCTATGATAAGTGCTGTTTCTGGGGGGTAATACATCTCAAATTCTAACCTACAAATCTGATTTATAAAAGGTAGTAATGGGTAGGTCCTGAGGCAAAATATGTGAATTTTTCCTCCTTTCTGTGCATTCTGTAAGATCAACTTCACAGTTATACTTGCTGCTGCAGGTTTGGTGTTGATTAATGCCTTACTAGTGAACACAGCAAAGTGTTTTCTGGAGTATAATAGCCATAGTAAAGCTACAGAAACAGATTTTGCAGCTGTGAAAACTTGCACTTAAAAAAATCTCTACTAACTTGTGCTTGGCAACTTTGCACCACAAAACCATTCCCTAAGCTCCAGGGTACCTCTCTTAAGGAAAAACATACTTCAAAGGTCCAGAAAGCCTGCAAAAGAAACTTCTGCTTGCTATACAAACACATATATTCACAAACACTATTTGCTTTAATAGTCACACAGAAATGAGGCTCTGTTCATTAAAACAGTTCACAGCTGCTGAGTACTCATGCAGCATGACCCTCCTATATTTTAGAATTCAACAAGAAGTGTTATTAAACTTGCTTTGACCTCAGCATGACATGTTTGTGCATGAAATAGCCTTAAGACTTAAAATCAACAGTGACAATAACTCAGTAACTTTAGGCAAGTGCTTCTGAAATACACTTCAGAGGAGTTTGGATTCTGAAAATGCACTGAATACAAGATATTCCTGTAAAATATTCCAGTTTGTCTTTCCTCTTCTCCTTTGAGTCACCTGGAGACTCACTTTTGAAGATGATGGAGACATGCAGGAGAGATCCTCCTGGTTGTTAAGCATACCTGACACAAACTAGAATAAGTGGTTTTGCTACTTTAAGTCATTCAGCACCTAGGAGAAGAATCACTTAATGGAATGCCTTATAAAGGTTGAGAATACAGAATTTGTGAGTCACCATACACTGCCTTCATATTACATTTGTACGATATTATATAATACCGTGCACAATCACCTGGAGAACAGAATTAATTATGAGTCAGATATCTCTTCATGTCATACATTTCCATCTTCCTTGAGAGCTGACTTCCATTATTCATTGAAAGACCCCCTCTGAGCAAGACAGTGAATAGTTCGACAAAGCGATAGAATAAAATATTTCCATCCCCCTTTATGAGTCTTCCTCTCGCATTCATGACAGTTGTGGCTAAGAGAAATACATTTTTTGCATTCCTCTTTTCCACAGTGGCAAGCAAGGAATCTCTTAAATAAAACAGTCCCAGCATATGTTTACCTATTCAGTTTCAGAAGGTCCCATATTATCCTTCAACAGTTAAACTTTACTTTCAGTACCAAAATCTGAAATCCAATCAGAAGAAAACCTCACTAATAATATGGGACGGGGAACTGCACACTGTGCCCAGCAGACCTCTCTCAACTACAAATAAGAGAAAAGGAGATCTCCCAAAAAGCCTCTTTACTTTTTAGTGGGAGGTCACCTAAACTAACTTTTTAATATAGGGAAACAATATTGAGAGTCAAAATCACCTCTGCCACTGATCCAGATGTCCGTTACAGTCAACTTACTGAGACTCACTGCCTCCATTTGAATTGAAAATATGGTTTCATTGCACTGCTTTCTCTTCATTGTACAAAGGTACAATTATTCTCTCCAGGCTGAAGGAGGCCCAAGGTCATAAGACAACTCACTTTGACAAGTCCTACTGTTCCCGATTCAGCAGACCTCCAAGGTGCCATCCTAGCTGGCTGAGTCTGTAGGCTTATATGGAACAAAAAACAAAGGATGGCTTAGGTCTGAGGACACCAGCTGTCCCCAGACATCACAGTTCTGGTGATGGACAAATTGCAAAGACAAGTGAGATTAGTCATCACAGGAGATACCTTTCTGCCAGTCTTCAAACACAAGATCTTGCATTACACCGATATGTTAGGGGATTTTCCAACCTTGTCCCTTAAGGAGACTGTAAAGTAAAACTCTCCTATTGCTTCCCTACTAACTAAGCTGTTCTGTTGTATTTCCTCTTAAAGAGGTACTTTTTTTCAGCTTTGCCAGTCACACTGAGTTTGTGGGCTAAGCAGTCAAGTAGAAAAAACTACTTCCCTTTGTTCAGCCAAGTTGCCACTGTATTACAATTGAACTGTGATGTGCCAACAGTTTGTCTGTAACTTGAAAAAAGAAATTATCATATCCACTCCCACAGCTAAGAATTGGAGGGGTGTGTGTGTGTGTGTGTGTGTGTGTGTGTGATTGCTTGGGGTGGTTTTTGGGGTTTTTGTAAGCAACAGGTATATTGGACTAATAACAGGTAACAGCAGCAATCAATGCTTGCCTCAACTGGGCTATGCATTTTTGCTTCCTCTCTCCCTCTGCAGGTTCATGGTTTAGTTGCAGAGGGTAAAAATTTGGCTATTACAACAGAAGATGCTGGCATCCTCTAAAGCATTCCTGACCATCCTGGTGAGGTTGGTTGTGGTACTGTCAAGACACCTGGGCATAAATTATTAGGCGGCTTACTCATAAACATGGGAGGTATAGCTTTAACTTGACTAGGAAGGCCCTGTAGACACATTTCTTTTCCCGGATAATCTCATCAGGGCCACATGGCATCTTGATGCTGGTATCTTTATATTCTCTATACTTCCTGTGTTGTATACTATGAAAAGAGCTACCAGATATTCCATTACACTAGAAAGTTTGCGACCCTAAAAAGAGTGACGGTTTGAGTGCTTGCCCAGTAGGAGAGAGGTTGAAAACAAACACATTCAGCTCCATAGCCCATAAGGTAGCAAAAGTAGTCCAATCATGAGGCAAAAGTAGGCCTTCCCAGGTCTATCCAAGTTCAAAATTCTTGAGAAAACTGACTGTCCTTACCAAAGGGGAGAAGCTCTGAATGAGCGGCGGACAGAGCTGCTCATACCAGACCAGTGGAGCTGGCTATCCCTCTCAAATCCTGGTGCCTACACACAACAATGTATGTGCCTGGTAAGAAAAGCCATACCCTGGCTCTGGTATTCTGCTGTTGCATCTACGACTATTACTTGCATCAGAAGTGAAATACCACTACATGAAAGAAAATCCATCTTCCTGACTTTGTAAGCATTACGTTAGAAAGCTAAAGGCACAGTATACAACACAGTATTTATCCAAAACCATAATCTGTAACTATTACCTTTACTCACTGTTCTGCAGCTTGCAGGCCATGGGTCACGACACAATTCTTTCCTTAGCACTGTGTACTCCACCATGCATTTTTAGATCTCCATGTCCATCCTACCTAAACATAAATTTAAAATTCTTTTCTTAGAAACCAATAATATCAGAGGCTCATTATAAGAGATGTCACAGGAGTCATTTAAGGTTTTCATGTATGGTAGAATACTCCCACTCACATCCTGAAGAATGTGGGGAGGTTCAAACAAAGGATCTGACTACATGTCTGAGGCTAAACCAGCAATGCATATCTTCTACCCACACCATACTCCTAAAACTTCATGCCTATTATGAAGCGAGTTCCTTTCCATCTGCATGCAAAACTCACTATTTTGTTATCAACCTTGACAAGAGTCCAATAGAAACAGCAAGAAATCGTTAGTGGCAAACTAACTCTTGAAACTCTTTCTATCAGACACACAGGAAATTGTGTAAGATATCAGCCTTATTTTTGTTACTGCAATTCTGGCAGTTTTCCAGATCTTTATGTCACTAACGGCACATGCTTATTGATGAAGAAAAGAGAGCTCTTCTAACCAGGATACTAAACGATGGAATTGATTCCATTATACAGAATACGTAATTTGCAACAATATAGGCCCAAAATCTGAAGTGCCTTGGTGATCCGTAATGATAGAAAGTAAACAATTCTTTTCACACTGTAATTCTGGATTTTTTACCACTCCATTCAAAATTGTTCTTGTCCTTGCATATGGGTTTTTCAGATGTGCTTTTGGTTACTCAAAAGAACATTTACATTAGCAGGATGAAACCTGTTGAGCCTGACTTTAAAAAAAAAAGGACAATTTTTAAATGCCTTTATGTTTTTGTATCTCCCTCCCCACCACCCAAGAATAGATTGCTTTTTCAAGACCATCACCAGTTGTGACTGCTAGTTGCAGACTTGTATAATTGCTTCACTATGAATTAAACTGCTTGCTTTAAAGTGCTATCTACTGGTTTGCATCCCTAACGTGACAGATATTCTTTCCTGTAGCAAAGGATGGGAGCCGCTAAAACTGAAATCTACACCAATGGCATTGTTCATGAATAGTTATGTAATAAGTAATTATAAATTTGACAATGGAAAACACTTCCAAAGCAGTGAAAGCTGTTCAAAATCTCATATGTTGTTTTAAACTTATTACTAGATCATGGGCTGTTTCCTGCTTTTTGTGTAGACAAACACATGAAGAACGTGGGAAATGGGTGGTATCACTGGGGAATGGGTGGTATCAAAGTCATTCACTTTACTTACCTTTTCACAGTCCAGACTTAAGACTCAGTCACTTTTCCCTTGAGTCAAAATCTCCATCATTAGAGAACACTAAATCATTCATTTAAGGGTAATTCCATTTGATCACCTTCCCAATGTAGAAGCACATAAGGAAGTTACCATCACCACTGTTCTGTTGTATAAATCCAACAAGCACAGCTGGGTAAAAAACCCACCGCCTCTGTGCTGATAGTGGGCCACAGGCTACTCTGCCACTCGTAAAAGAAAATTGCTCTTTGCTACTATGTTTTTTGTTACAAGACTGAAAAAGGTGACACTTTCCAATATAGAGCAAACCAACAAAAAAAAAAAGTTAATTCAAAAGTGACAATGTGAAATGGAAACAGAAGAATGCTCAATACTTCATTATATTGCAAAGGGAGAAAGAAAGGTCTTGAAAACAAATGAGACTTATTGCATCAATCATTTTTTCAAAAATGATTATTCTATATTTAGAAAAGAAGTCAGACACTAGATTTCACAACCATATGTGGAAAATATTAAAGGGAAAACTAGATGGGCTTGCCAAGGCAGTGTGGGGCCAAGAACTGCTATTTTTTTTAAACCCACCCCGGAACACGGGGAGGGGTTTCACACAACTCCTCTGCAACTATTGCTAAAATAAATTTGACTAGCAATATGCAGAAGCTGGCAGCACTGAACTGCTACAGAGACTGAATCGTGCTGACAGCACCAGAACTAGATGGGCAATTTTGGGACAGTTTCCAGTGTTACTGCCCATCATCTTCTGGTTTGTGAATAAATAGGAAATTTCAGTTTAATTATTCCAGTGCAATCTGTGAGATGAGCAGACAGTAGATGGAACAGCAAGACTTCCCAATTTTCCCTTAGACATGCATGGGAGGATTTTTACCATCAATAAGCAGTGCATGTAAGCCAGAATTTTACTGTGAACAGTAGAAAATTTGTGACTATATTGTCAACATAAATAAAAATGAATGGCCTGAATATGCATTGTTAACTATTTCTTCTGAATATGTGTACCAAGAATAGCAAAAAGGGTCTTGCTCATAGCCCTCAAAATTTTACTTCATTATTAGTTCCTTCCTTTTTGAGAAAAGATTACATCCAGTGCAAATTTGTACAACCTCAAAAGCCAAACATTCTTTTTTTGAGCCCACCCAGTTCTGCCAAAAGGCTCATGGTCGTGCTGGCACTGCTCTATCTAATCCTTAGCACACTGAGTGCGTCATTTCAATATTAATTGGCAGAATGCTCGTGCAAGACAAGCAGATAGAAATACAACAGCCAGATGGTACAAAGAGCACTCTATTCCATCAGGTCACTTTATTGTCATCATTGCTTTTCACCAGTATTTTCAGCCTGGATAATGTAACGGAAGTTGCGTGTTCTCAATAAGCATACACTACAGTACACATCTACATAACTAACTACAAATTGCAAAGTAAACGAATCATGGGGGAAATGGAGTAGACCATTCCTTTGTAGGATTAAAACACATCTTGGGATTTTTATTTGAAAACTGCCATGCAATTCCCTGAATGAAACTTCCTTTTCATCCCAGTGTTTCCCAGATACTTTGTCCTTCGCAAGACTACTTGCTTCTGGGGAAAACACAGTATCTCTACTGTTCAAGCATTACAGCTTGGCAGGGCAGGAGAGGAAATAAAGCGTATTTAACTAAGTGAAACTGCACGCTGCATTCAGGGACTGGAATAATGCAGAGAGCCTAAGAGTGAATGTCCTCCTCTTGAAAAAATATGGCGTAGAGGTTTTAGAAGCCACAGCTTGTCAGCAGTCTTCCTTTTCGTCACTATAGGAGCATCCTGGTTCCTTAAAAGGATGTCCGTGTGATCCTTCCATTCTCTAAGGCAAAACACAAGAGGGGTCAACATGATTCACTATGGATCAAGACCTCAGAGGACCCACTCACACTGCCTCCCCAGGCAAGGAGTGAGCACGTGCAGAACTGCTCACCATGCTCTCATGGAAGGATAAGCACTGAAGGAATCAAGAGGAAATTGGGAAACAGACTGACACCTGGAACCCTGGGAAACAGAGTGAAAAGGCTTAGATGCCAGAGGATGAAATATATGGTTTTAGTTTACTGTTTTTCCTTCTCAGCAAAACAGCAATCACAAGTTGTCCAGAAGCAAAAGCAGTGCTGGTAATACGCCACGCTCCCACTACCTGGAACGAGGGTGTTGTTGCCTAGCGATCAGCATTCATACACCGTTGAAGAAATGGGGAACAAAACTGCACATGTCAGAACACCAACTAATATCTTTAGATGCTTCTCTCAAAATCAGTCAGAACGGTCACATTTCAAAGATGACAGCTGTCTTGACTGACTGATTTTTAGACTAACTACTCATGCAGTGACTCTTCAGCTCTTTGTCACATTATAAAACTGCGAGCGTTAGAAATCTTGTGCACACCTGCACAGAGAAAAGTACCTCCCATTTACTTAAGACATATCAGTACAGGATGAACCCCAAATCAGTCCTACATCACATATTATTTAACCACTTCTGAAGGCACTGGCTTTAAGAGATACACAGTGCACTCCTACAGCTATATGAACGTGGCATTTATCTGCGTATTGAGTATTGTTCTAGACCCTGTTGCTTGACAGCTCTTATTCTGGGAGACAGATAATGTAAATAATTACCAGCAGCATATTCTTCCAGCTGCTAGTGCTCTAAAATAATTTCTCAGAAGTTAGCCCAGAATTAGATTTAATACTGATTATTAAGCTTTTGATAATTACGTGTTGCAAAAGACGGGCAACTGCAGCAGAACAGAGCACAGGAAATGCTGACTTTTATCTTACTGGCTTTCTGCCTCTATTTGCATCAAATTCTTCAGGAGTGATGACAGTAGACTAAAATGCATTTCTTGCCTGCAGACAGTAGTTTTCTATCCCTCCTCCCCACACTGCTGCCACATCTCAGTTCATAGCGGTATGTTTTCGTAAGTGACGGGCACAGGCAGCTACTGCCACCAGCTGAGTCACAGTCACACAGCTGCCTGCAGTCTCAGGTGTGTGCTGCTGTTCAGAACAGATGTTTCCCTCTGACAGCTAACCACAGCGGCTGGCTGATCTACACAAAAATTGTCCACATGCAGCTGGGCAGACCAAAGAGAGAGCAAGTCAGCAGTACACTCAGATCCATTCCTAGTACACAGGGTGTTTTTGTGAGCCACCACGTAGTTCAGAGCTGGAATCCACCAGGTTTTGATTTTTACACTTAGTTGTCAGAAGCAGTTGACCCTTCCCTGAGGTCTTCTGAGCCCTGAGAGCTGCAGAAGAGTCTGCTGCAGCAGCTCACAATGAAGTAGAAGTTATTTTAGCCCTTGCCGAGCCCATGATTTCATGTAGGCTTCTGAGCAGATATTGACACATTGATGTTGCTAATGCAGACACAAACTTACCCATGTCTGGAAAAACAAGCCTCCCACAAATGTTTAAGCAACCATGAGGCACTCTGCAAGGTTCTGCATCTCATCATCACTTGCACCTTGCCCAGGATCTGGAATTGGTGAATCTAAGTTAATGAGGACTCACTATTTAGGAAAAAGATCAGTTCACAATTAAAACTACACATTTAAAATGGGAGTTTAAAATTAGCATGTGTGTAAGCTGGAGTACCCACAAGTTTTGGCATATATGGATCGGAGCCCGTTCTAGTCATTCATGTAATTAACAAAGATGCCAGGTTCTTTAAAGAGTTAAAACTGCAACCCTTTATGCTGTCTCAAACTTTGTCCAGTCAGCCAAGCAATCATATTCACCACTTATTATTAAGTCCACTTATTGGTGGACTTCCACTTTGAAAGAATTAAACATTATAATCTTGTGAAGGACTTACTTTGTTGACTTTGTTGAGAGCACAAGTAGCTAATGCTACTTAAAATCTTCAACAAAAACTCTCCAAGTTCGTTTTAATGTCACTATTGAGACATTGAGAAAGCCAGAAATATCTGTTACTCTTACAGAGTTAAGCGTTGTGGATATCGCAGATCTTAAGCGCTGCAGGCACTCAGTACTTGGATGCAATTCTTGGAAAAGCTTCAGGAAGCTCTTTCATTAGCAGTGTTAAATCAGCAGATATCACAACTTTTCAGTTGTACAGTTAAGCTAATTTTTCAGTACCTGCAGGAGCTTCAATCTCTGGAAAATACTTATCGTAAAACTGAACTACCAGTTCTGGCTATTATAGACTGGATTATGTTTTGCTTGTACAGGAACACATGGATTGTGTCACTGCAAAACCAACCTGGAGACTGCACTGACCTCCACAGAAGTTCAATACTGCATGGTAGGACATAAAAGTTCTGTCCTGGGGCAATTGCTTAAAGAAGAGGTAAGTCACACCTGAACTTGACATATTAGGTGGTAGTCAAGTCAGTAGCCTGAAAATGTTAGTAGGTACCAGTTAAACTCGCTTTCCTCTTGGATGAACTCTCATTCCTAGCTGGAAGAATCCCAGATGAAAGTGTAGCCCTAGGTTGTTCTTTTCTTCCAAAACTGCATTTTTATTGTAACACCACTACCATGGAGCTGCTGAAAATTATAAAACATTTATAATGCTCTTCTAAACAGAAGTTGGTGGATGGCAACAATCAGAGTCCTTCAGCATGATCGACAGAGGCGGGAAAAAAAAATCCAAGTGAAAGAGTTTGTCAGAACATGAGAAACTAGGAACTTTCTCCAGGCTACAGACTGTTCAGGAGTGCCTTGCCTTCATAGGCTCTCTCTCTATAACCCTACATGGTAAATAAAAAACCCAAAACCCAACAACACACCACCACAGAAAACCCAAACAAACAAAACCCAACCCAACTAAAAAAACCCCAGAAAACCCAAACATTAAAACAAAACTGGGGAAAAAAAGACTCACACCCACTACTCGGTGAAAAGCATCTGTTGCTCACAAACACTGAGGAACAAAAACTTCCTTGCATTAAGCAAACAGCCCTGCCTGGAGATTGGAAGAAGCAAGCGACATTTGGAAATTATTAAACCAGAAACTCAGGCTACAGACATCAGAACTCGGTGTGTTTTCAAAGATGTTCTGTTTAATCAAACTGCCTCATTAAGAGCATTTTAAGTGTCTCTGCTATAACAATTTAGTGCCTTTACTATTGCATTGTAATGGGGTTAGTTTTAAACTGTGGCTGGATAGAAGCTTGGCTGTGCTGATAATCCAGTTACGTTTTGGGAATTACTGTGTACTGGTTGATGAGATCAAGAGATGAAGCCAGAATTAAGTACCACTTGCCACAGCTACACCATTGTAGGCTTCTGTACTTGTCACAGGGTTTGCAGCAGCAGGCCATGCAGACATATTCTGCAGAGACAGAAGATACAGGCAAGAGCATCCATTTGCTGTTTAGATTAATCTGTGAATAAGCAAGGCAGGAATTTAAGAGAGAGATAGTATATTCTCTTTGATTAACAAACAAGCTGGCCTAATACACACACAAATCCCATTTTCAACAGTCCTGCTTCTGTCATGACTGGAAACAAACCAAGCCACATCATCAGGAATAGCTTTTTCTACTGTAACTACACAAAATAAGCTGTATTTCTTTCTGTGTGGTATAATTTCACCAGCCAGAGCTATACCGTCAGTGCTTAGAATTACATCGTCACAAAAATCAGCAAAAGGATGTGATTTGTGCATGGAATTACCCATGCACACTACCACATACTGCACTGGTAGTTTTTACAATTAAATAAATGATGGGCAAACATCTAGACTACTCTAATCCTACATTTCTATGTCACAATAAAAACTGAAACTGCTCTGTAAAATTTACAATAGGAAAATTATATGCATTAATTAATCCTTTAAAAATGACATATTTTTGGTGGCAGGACAGATCTGTGCAGCTAATTTGCTTCACATCACTGTGTATTTTCCAGAGGTCTCTCGCAAGTATTTTAAGAGTGATTCAGCAGTAATTCCAAAACAATTCTCAGAAATTCTTTACCATGTATGGACATAGAAACTTCCCCCCATGTCACTTTTTTTTTTTTTTTTAGTACAGTCTACAGCTTACCAAATTAGTGTAAGATTTCTGATGCAATTTGAAAATGGACTCTTCTAGGTTTGCAAATGTTTGATTATTTCAGTTAGGGTTTAGTAGTTCATCAGTCAAGAAGAAATATTACTTACTGGTTAGGGAGAGGGCTGTGAGACAAGACACCAGGCTCGATTCCCATTAATGTTCAAGAGCTGTGAATTCAAGCCCTCACCTACATTTTAAGCACCTTATTTTTCATTACATACAAAATACTTCACAGAGATAATATAGGACAGAACAAACTGTACTGTATACATACACAGAAATAAACTAGTTAATAGTAAAAACTTGAGACTTGTGAAATATTAAGAACTGAGTTATGCGTCTATTCTATAAAACATTCATAAATATGCATAGGGTTGTTTTGGGAAAGGAAGGAATTGCTGCTGAAGTGACAGCTCAGGGCACACAGCTCTTAAATCTAAGATGCAATTTGGTTTTAGGCAAGTTATAAAATGCCTGATTACTTAGTTACAAATTAGTGAAATTCTCACATATTTCATACATCGCTGTTAAATATCTTACTCTAAGGTGACACAGGATCTATTTGTAAGCAGCCCGCAGCCCTGATGGTTCTACAAGGTATAGTAAAATCGGTTAAATTAAAGTTAGCTATATGAAAATTGCAGTTTAATGTCAAGTCTATTACAGACTTAAAAAAAACCCACAAACTTTTGGTTGTTACTGTCAGGAGACTGAATTTAAAAAAATGAACTGTGGAATACTCTGCTTGGTTTTGTGAAAGGAGCACTCCTGCCTATTCACTACCCGAGTAATGGTATTTTGTCTTGAGACGTGTATGGCTAAATGCCTTGAGCAACATTTTCACAAGGAACAGTTATGGGTTTCAGTTGCAGTAACCCACACACAATACAGAACAAGCAGAAAATAATATATTTTTCTAAGTCCCTGGCCTCTCCAGATCCAGACAGAGGTAATAAATTAACATATGGCCTTAAGGACCACAAGAATCAATAAAAGACATAACCACGGATACTATTAAATGCTAGACTTTGGGACTGGGCATTGATTTTTATTGTCAAACTGTATTACTGCAGTAGGCACAAAAGATTCACTACAGACTTCTGTTCTGTACTGATTTTGTTGAACAGCAATCAAGAGTTCAGTATTTAATGGCATGCAGCTCAGAATGAAGTTCCCGCTTACTGCAAAAGGTTTTAATCAATTAAGTCTTCCCATTACATATTCTCATTCATTCTGTGTAGCTGCCTTGCGTAAAAACATAAAAGAATGATAATGCCATTTTGTTATCACAAATACTCCCTGATATTCTCTTTACTCATTAATTTAGTAACATTTATAGATATTCAGTGTGCCAGGCTTCAGAAACAGTCTAAAAGTTGTCACAGATTTTCTGCATGACTTCACATCTTTGTGACTTGGGGCTACACAACTGTAATGAAAGGCAAGTTGAAGCATCTGAGAGAATAATTCCGTCAGTTACAGAGCACTCTGACAGTCAGCTTGACCTTATTAAATGGGGTCCAATTAAGATTCCTTTGCCATCTAGAGTTTTAAATGACGACTATTGATCACAGCTACAGCACTGAAGATAATAACCCCTTTTTCCAACACAAATGAAGTATACTTTATCTTTCGCAAAGATGGTGAAATCACCAAAATAAATCCAAAATTATGCTAAAAAATTGTTAACAGTGACAGTCTTTGCTTTATACTAACTCTTCAAATTGTGCATAAATGCTCTTGCACATGTAATTACACGTACAGAAATTCAATCTGTTTTTACCTTTGGAACCTCTTCACAAGGATGACTTCTGATAGTTTGTTACTACAGTAAGAGCTATGTAATCAAAACCTGAATCAGTACTCATACACTGACTCAATCCACTGCAGAAGTGGAGAGAGGGACAATTACATGGGGGGTTAGATTTTGAGGTGACGTTTAAGTAGATAAGCATTCCATTTGATCATATGAAATAAAGGGAACTATTAAAATCCATCCGTGTGAAAAGCAAGCTGGAGAATGGTTAAAATATAAACAAGGTATGAGATCACTCCTCATAAATAACATGAAGAGAATAAAATAAATCATGATATACTTAAAATGTTAAAAGGAAGGCAAAGAGAATAATGAAGACTTGCAGGCAACAGATGATGGCTGTAAACATAAGAAGTGACAGCATCGTCTGACAGACTTTAGATACATAACTAGTAGACAGGCAGTACTACAACAGGAAAGCTCTCTTGATACAAAGTGAAAAGTATGACAATTAGCTAATTAGGTGAAAATAGCTGTTCACACCTTCTTATTAAAAGTAAGGGCAGTTGGGATCACTTTACAAAAATAGCTGCTGCTGAAAAACAACTAGTGGTCTCTCTGGGTAGTTCTCAGATGAGCCGGTCTGAATGTTAGCACACTGATGTAGTAAGAAGAGAGTTTTGATTGTAAAAAAGTAAAAATTATTTTGGGGCGGGGTGGTGGGGGGGAGGGGAAGAAGCATGACTAGAAAAGAAGAAAATAGGAACAAATTACTACAAAAAATAAAGAATGGTCTTGTTCCTTAAGTGTGCAACCTCTGATGAATTAGAAACATGGCAATAAATAGCGATGAGCTTCCTGATAAAAACTAAGTGACCAACACTTTATGATGCTGAGAAGACTAGGTACAAAACTAACGCAGATATAATACATTTTCTATTTAAAATCTATTTTCTAGCACTGTTGAAATTCTTCAGCTCTTTCTCCTCCAAGAAGAACATCCAGTACAGTGTATGCCATCAAGTATTCTTTGAAATTGTAGGTGGTGGAGATAGGAAGCAAGATAGAGTAAGGTTCTGATAAGAAGGGGTAATTGGCCATGGTACAAGGCAAACTCCTACCCAATGTTGTGTGTCAACTATCCCCTCTGTAAACAAAGACTAAAGTTTTAACAAAAGACATTTAGTTGTTTTACTGTGCTGAAATTACTGCAGTGGAGTTAAAGGAGGAAAAACTATTACCAAGAAGCAATATCTGCAAAGTGCAAAAGAAAATACATTTCAGCAAAACAAAACAAGGAAAAAAAATACATTGAAACAAAGGTAAGAAGGAAATGCAAGAAGTAGAAAAAGAGCCGTTTCTTGCTTTTCCCACCCTTCTCATTGAGCTCTGTGCTAACTGGTGCCATTGATTCTACTGATCATTCACAGTACAAAGAGGGAACACTTTTGTACAGTCAATCCACTAGTAATGCAGGTTGTCCATTCGCATCAAATGGCAAATATTAACAGCTGAGAGCTAAGGCAGGGAGTCATCCCTTCACAGGAGCTCTCCCCACCTTCAGCCAGCAGGGAAGCAGGTTGGCATTGGCTGCAACAGCCGATACCCAGATTGCCCAAGTCACTGCAGATCCTTCTGTGTGGGTACCTGCCAGTAACTTCAAGAAGCTTCAATTATTTTTTCATGAGCAACTCCAGCCAAAAAATCTAACCAATAGCACAGATGTTAAGTTGTACTCTATTGGTTCCCATTCCCCGAGAGTTTAGCAAACTCCTTTACAAAGTGACATTCCAGTGACAACTTCAGGCTACTGGAGCTAGAGGTGTCAGGAACAGTGCTCCGGAGACTCCTTGGCTAACAAACACAGAGTATACTTATAAGCGCATCTCAACACACGGCTAAATTGATCAAATGGTGTAATTACTGAACAAATTATATCCTCACTCCACACAAAGTGTGTACTCTTCCCTCCACAGCCCTCACTCAGAGTGCTTCAAATTAAACTGCCACAAAGATGAAAATGATCATTCACCTCACACTTTACGAGGTCAGAATGACTACAAACACGCTTCCTTTTTAATGTGGCCTATCTTCAGGCAGACTGAGATAATCTAAAGGGTAACGATTTTATGTTAACATTCCACTGTGTGTTCCTTTGCCACAGACTGAGCTGCCTACCAGTGAAGGGATTCTGGGACAACAGATTTCAGTGTTTCATTGAGAAAACCTTTTACATGCAAACCACTGAGGTCAGGCACCAGAACTGGTCAGCTGTGGCAGCCCAGAACTCAGCATCGGCTAAAAGGTTTTAATGGGTAAGAAATACTACCAGTATGAGCAGATAGCATGTCACATATAAACAGTCATTAGAAAGCTACCCGAGTTGTAATTCCCATCAGCATGAACTGGGTTTAGGTAACGCCTCACAAACTGACTTGTGTATGGCTCTCCCCATCTTTCCTATTTTAGATAGCTAAAACAAACATGAGACAGGAGGAACCTCAAGCACGTGGAGCCAAGCAATTATTTTAAGGGGGAAAAATCACCATGGACCCATCAGGTTATTCATCAGCGATAAATGTTTCTTTATGTAATGAAGCCATACAAGGCTGCCGCATCCTCCTTGTGTCACTAAGCAGCACATAAAGGGAAACGAATCCAGCATGCTAAGGTGATGATCAAAACCAACCTGAAAGTACCAGGGGAAACCCAAGCTGCACACAATCCTTCAAACTTCATAGAAGAGTGATTTGTTCTTAAAAGAATTTAATTAAACAGATTTTGGCAGATGATCAAGTACGATACCTTCACAAAGGATGGAAAAAGAGTTGTACAACTGACAGGGCTAAGAGGAAAGCAACACTGCCTTTCTAAAAGATTTAACTGCTCATACCATCAGCAAGAAAAAGCCATCAAAATTTGGCTGCTCTTTCAGATGCATTCCACTTCCTTTCATCTTGACTGAGCTCTCCTCAGGCTCCCATGGAAAAGCAGCTTTTTATTGGACAGGAATAAAAACAAATAAACTGTGAAGCTAATATAAAATTCAGCTCCTTTTAAAATCTCAAAATAAGACCTATTCTCTTCCTCCACCCACCAAACCTTGCCAGAAAAGAGATAAGTAACATTGGGTAACAGCAAGCTGGGAGAAAGAGCTTTTCAGGGGAGAACATCTTTGCTCTTACTTTACAGAACCATGTTTCAGGCTGCCTTTACGAAAATGAGGGTCTGATAAAAACAAGTCAGCTTCTTGCAGCCACACTGAAGGACACCCAAAGGTCAGTCTGGAGAGTCTGTACCCCAGTCACATGCAAACTGGGACTTCACTACCCTATTTAGAGCACAGCATGGAAGTTACCAGCGCTGTACATGTTAAATTAGTTTCTCTCATTGTATAGAATTGTGCTTTATAAATTAAAACTTAGAACATACAAGATCTGAGTGTTCCACACTCAGTAGAAAACTACAAACAGTACTTTATTTTAAAACAAACTCCCTAAAACAGCATCCTTACTCTCTGTAAAAAAAAAAAAATTCTGTAGGATTACCCAGAGATTTCACATTTTTTCTAGAGTTTCTCCTGTTGTTTTTTTTCTTGCCACATTGTTCCTTATTGGACTAGAATTTGTTTGCAGTTTTAAGTAAAGGCAAAATTACTCAGCACCATTTGCTACTTTTCCCTATCCCCCACGGACTTCTCTGTTCATTGAGGCATCCACTTCCACAAGAGGACAACATGTTACTCTCCATCCCTTAGTTTCTCCAGAACAGCAGCAGCAACAACAAAAATATTATCCACGCCACCAGAGATGGGGCAACGCGGCTCTGAGGAAAAAATCCATGTCAATAAACACAGATTAGACATACTTTGCCTCTGGGCTAGGAAAAAAGTGCCAAAGCATCCCTGACACAGAGAAAATGAGCCACACTTTCAAATGCTGAGATGTCTCCATTGACTATGGAATGTAGAGGAGGGTGCTCCATCTCACTGATATTTATTTCCAATCGTGGGAGTGAAATGATAACTGACACCCAGTGGGAAATGAAGCACAAAGTGTTTACTTGCCCACCTGCGCTCATACCTACATCATGCTAAAAATGCTGAAGGACATGACAGCCTTGTCTACATTCTTGTTATAATCTCCAGATCCTGCAGTCAGCAAGGACAAGCTTCCTGAGAAATGAATGTAGCCAAGTCAAATGTCTTTCCAAGCATGCATGTGGCCATATGGTATTCCACGTGATAAACCTAAAGCTTAAATTTTCCTCTGATGTACTTTTAGACACAAAGGAATAAAGGCATGTTTCCTCACTGATGTGCCTGAAGGATCCTATCCTTTTTAGTAATGTTATTGTCCCCAGAAAATAGCTGTTACTTTTTTATATACACCTGTGGAAATTAATTTCTAAACTAACAAAGAAAATTGTGATTCAGAGCTCAGGCTTCCCATGAAGCATTTCCTGTGAAGGAAATCCACAGAAACATCACCAGCCTGACTGGTCTGTGTAGGGCACAGCAAGATTCTGGACTTGATCGCTTACTGCTGAGGATCTTTTCCGGCACCTCACGGCTCTGCAGTCTGCGCAGAGCATCAAGCCACAGTGCTCTTTGATCAAACCAGAGTAACAACTTAGACCTAATCTACCCTTGCTTTATGTACACGTAAGTGACAATAAGGTGTGTACCAGCTGAAAACCAGAGTTTTAGAGTGAGTTGTGGAAATAGAGGTCAGAAGGAAGAACTGCCGAAAAACACTAGGAAGGAGTGATGTCAGTAGGGGTCTGCTTGGATTTCAAGATGCAAGGAGGATATTGGGAAGGAAAGAAAACAAGAGTCAGATAGAAAAGCAATGCTGAGAGCACTCGATGGTGAGGGGTAGGTATTGGATATGCACTGTATTTGGTAGCGAAGGAGCACTTAAAGCTGTATTCACTCTGTAAAGAACATGAAGCCCAAGTAACAGATGTGAATCTAATTTAAACAGGCATCATGAAGAGAAATGCTGAAATAAATTACAAAATATGTGAAGTCAGTACTAACGTAGAACACATACGTTCAATTCATCTCACTTATCTCATTCCTGAGACTTGCAGCAGGTGATTTTGTGAAGGCTGGAGCAAGAGTCCTTCACATTGTCTCATCTCAGCTGCAGCCCTCAAGCATTCTTCTATAATCATGGTTTGCTGTGGGAGGATGTGGGGGCGGTAATTGTCCCACTGAGGGCTTTTGATGGATGATTGTATTTCAGATATCTGGGCCTGCGATTCTTTAGAGTTTACTTTGACTTAGCATTACATTAAAAATAAAACAAAGCACTCTGAACACTGCCAAAAAAATTGTGAAAAGCTGTTCCTAAAAAGATGCATTGCAAAAGGAAATTAATGTTTTTACTTTCTTCATATCACTTTAAATAAAATTAAATATACCAAGCAAATACAGTGAATTTTACAGAAGTCTTGAATGTAGGGAATCAGCTGCTATGAAAATTAAGCTGAAAAGTCAGTAGCTTCTCTTTGACAGTAGTCGTCACAGAGTCCAGGAGGTTTTTCCTACGTCACCTTTCTTAGGTGGACTTTGCTAAAGTGATTGAAAAAGAACTGTTCCAAGATATTCACCCTAGCCCTCTGCCAGAGGTTATAAATAGAGTAGCAAAGCCAGACATATTCCTGTGACTCAGCTGTTGTTCTGCAAAGCCCAGGACACAAACCAAAATGGGTTTGTTTTCACCTAAAGCTTTGAATGGGTTGGCCAAGATCTGGTGAGGGGTAGAACTCCGTTACTAAAATTTTAAACATCTACTAGAGCTTTTCTTTCTGAGCCCTTAGTTTAACCTGAGCACTTAAGTAATGAGCAATGGGTCCTTGACAACCTGGTTTTGCTCTTAGTGTCAGAGTTATGCAATCTGTTGTTCTTAAACTGCATTTAACCACCTTAAAGGAAAAAAATAAAAATCACAGGATCACAAACTATTTTGTTTACACTGTTAAATCCATAGAAATCAATAAGGTTAGTCCTTATTTTTCAAGCAAAATCAGTTCCAAGCTATTTAAAGTTCACACAATGTGCACAACTGAGCACTTGGTTTTATGAGATAAACAGATCAATAGATAGCCTGAAAATGGTATTCAGGAACAGAAATCTTACTTGCAGAGCTGTCCTATTGTAAGTCTCTTCCTCCACTAACATTATGGAGCACACTAACTACTTACTGTTTACACATAACTTTCTAGATTCAATGCCAAACTCTCAAATCCACCTACTTACCATATGTAATTTGTAGCATACAAATGCCAAGCCACTTCAGGTGCCATTGTTTTTTCAGTAAGTGACGTTTTCATAGCATCCCCACAACAGCACAAAGATCACTTCACCAGAACTCTGGTTATCACTTGCCAAGGGAAAAAATAGCAGTGGTTTGCAGAGAAATGCCTTATGCTCTCTGGGAAAGTGATGTATTGCCCTGTGATGCCTACCCAGTGGCACAGGAAAATATGCTAGTTTATAACAGTATTTAAAATGCACACAAGAGTAACTATTTTAAGGTTTCAAATGTTTATATTATGCACTATACACAAAGGTGATCTGAATATTCATAAAATCCAGGCCTCCATTTTAAAGCCATTACTATGGCTATTTCTCTTAGCAGATACTACTGTTACAAGATTGAAACCAACCTCTGGATGCAAATTCATACCAGTCAGTTCATTTACTCACACATACCTTGAAGTTAGTTTTGTTTTATTTTGTTCCCACTGTTTTGATGAGCATCAGGTAACTATCTGATGATGTTACATATGTCCGACATATGTGCTCCAAATTAAATCTGTACCAAAAAAACAAAGTTTCATCTAAAAAATTTATTTGCAAGAGGAAATGAAGTTGCATTCTTGGCCTCCTTCGATATAAGACTTGTCCTTTCTGGAAATGTTCATAAAGCAGTCAGTCAGCTCAAGATAATGCCATATGTTCAAAGCGAAAAAACACTTCTTCCCCAAAGAGGCAGTCAGGGCTACTGGGGCTGGATAAGGAAGAAATATTTGATTCACTGCCAGCATCTGAACTCTCAGAACACTGCTGACAGCGGCTCTGAGAACTGAGCTCGACACCAGAGCAGCTCTTTATTTTTGATAACTTGTTCATAGTTTCCCAACTTCTCAACTCACGTTGCCATTATGAAATTTTAGCCTTCCCATCTTTCACAGACTGGCTAAACATTTCCCCCACCAGAAGTAGCATATAAATGATATTTGTAGTTCTACTGAACATTTATGACAGTCTTTTTGTAGCATTAGCTGGAGTATCAGAGTGCATGAGTGAGCATGCACTTAGAGTTAACGAGGTAAGTTTCTTATTTATAATTCATTAACTCTTTAAAACATTTCAGTGCACAGTTTTCATGTATTTAGGGAACCTGGGTAGAAGCCTTTAAACATCTTTAATCTTTCAACCCAATATTGTGATCCATAAAGCTCTTTTTTCATTTAAAACTTCTATTACCTTTAAGTGACATCCTGACATGCTAGTTCCAGCCACAGCAGATACCTGAGGGGCATGGAATTGACTGCTCTACCCAGAGCAGTGGGAAGAGTTGAGACCATAGCAGTTCAGAAGAATGAATAGTTTTCTAATAAATAAATAATCACATAGTAACAATTGTTCTTTTTTTTTCCCAGTTGGAATCCTATCCCCCCCCCACCCTGCTGCTGGCTGGTAAAAGACTAACAAGGCTACTCAAATTTTTCACCTCTTCTTCCTTGTGATATCTTAAAACTGAGGACTGGTCCACTTTTCAACTGACTTACCACTATGAAGTCTTAAGAGTGTGACTTCTTTTGTCCTAATAATGAAACATAAATCACAAGTAGCTGCCCTCATATTGTATAAAGCACCTAACACTGGTAGCTTATTTGGCTTGCCAACATGGACTATCAATATGGCACTTGAGAGCTTGGTTCATGATCAAAGAACAGAACACATTGAATTAACTCTAGGCATACAGCAGGCTACGTTATCCCGAAATGTCTCAAATGGTAGACAAATTGCTCCATCCGCACAGCATACAGTTGAAATCAAGAGGTAATAGTTTCACTTAGAATATAGCACATTTTCATAAGCCAAGTCACACATACTCATTCGTAAGGGTAGCAGTCACAGTACCATTTGCAAAGCACTAAAGAATTTTCCTAGTACCATACACAGATCCATCAAGCCCGCGAGCTTAACACGAATACTGCTTAGGAACAAACAGATATCACGCATTTTCGGTCTTGATTGGCAGGCTATACACTTTTAAGGCCTAAGACTGCATCTGATCCACATGGAGAAACTCTAAATGCTGAGCACAGCTGATTGCATTACACTGTCCTAGAGTTACTCATCCTACCCCATAAAGCTTCTGCTTCCAGCTAAAAGCACATTTGTTATTAATTTTTCCAAGACAGCTCCTAGGAGAAAACCACCCTTTTTTTCTGTTTAGATTTTTAAATAAAAACCAACCGAGCAACAAAACCAAGACCGGAGATACACATTTGACCATGTTCAGATATAAATGAAATTTATGCTTTCTAATTCATGGCAGGACAGAAAATCTCTTAAGTGCTATGAAACAGCTTGCCTGAGCTCTATGTTTTGACATCCCTTATTTGATGGCATCCCATCAAAAACAGTGGTGCATTAAATTAGCATATCAGAAACCAAAAGATGGTAAGAACTGTGGATAGAATCTATTCTCAACAAAATTACCAAGGTTTAGATATCCTTGGCAGTGTCACTAGGACTAAAAACCCCATAAACCATCGTGAGCTTTGAAGGTAAGGAAATGGGACACAAAACTACATCTCTGCTTGTCTGGCCCCAAGGATGCTGCTGGCATCTGGGTTTGACCTGAGGTTTGAGCAGTGAGAAATCCCTTCAGAATCTCATCTACCTTCTCCTCTTCAGCTCCTTTTGTACTTGTTTTGGTGTCTACGAAAATATATTAAAATCTTACATTTGCTGTTTAAGACTTGAAGACTCCAAAAACAGCTTTCCCTTTCTCTCCCTCTTTACTGTTTGCTAATCTGCATGGATATAACCACACTGTAGATCTGGCAAAATACAGTCTTTGAGGATCAGCAGACCTCTCACCTACATCACTGCTTTGAGGTGCTGCTTAGAGTTCTACCTAGTCCCCACAGAAACATTCTTTTTTTTTTTTTTTTTCCTTCCTTTCACTTGTGTTATGGGGAGAATGTCAAAGGGTTTTGTGATAAACAAGTGTGGGTGAGAGCCTGGAGCTCTCCCCTTTGCTCCCAAGATAGAGTCCAAATACATAGCCAGCTCCCATGCAAAATTAAAAACATATTATTAAAATATTTTCACAGATTGCATCTGTTTTCAACACCCACAACCTTGCTCCTGCCTTGACACTACTGCCTACTGACGCGAGTGTTCCAGCTTTAGATAGAAACCAGTTTAGGGAGGAGGGCCAGTAAGGTTAATGACAGCTAGCTTTTACTTTTCAGGTTGTATATGGCCAAAGTTAAGGACCTCTCTTCACATAATGGCACGGCCTCTTTGCATGTACACTCATACCCAGTTTTAATACATGAGCAAGCTCAGCCTGTGGTAGTAGACAAGTTCACTACTGCAAAAGAGAACTGTCAAGCGAGCTTTAGAGACTCTTCCAAGACCATGCAGCACCTTCAGCGAAAATTAATGGTTCTGCTATTTAGTGATGATGTTTGATGTCTCTGGGAGGGCTGGACGGTTTATGTGCTAGGGTAACTCTGACATTAAGCAGGTCTGAACTTTTAAATCTGTCCACAATCCAAGTAAACCTTTGAAATGACACATTTCTGTTTCTGTAGCTCTGCTTCTTAGACATATTCCACTGTCAGTCTAAACATACCAGTCAAATTTTCCAGTTGTCTAGGCAGTTGTACAATTAGTAGAAAGTTAATTCCAGAACCACTGTACTGAAATTGTTTTTAAGAGCTATTAACCTACATAAATCTATGTTGGCAGCTTGGATTCTTTGCGGCTCTTGAACACGTAGCATGTATTTTCTAAACCATGCTGACTGAATTTTATAGGCAGCTGTGAACGGGAAAAAATGTCAAGGAGTGTTGTTAAACTGTGCAGGACCTCAGTGTCATTTTTAAAGTTTTCCACAATTTCTGCGATCTATATAATTAAATTTAAACTTTCTTCCTGGTACTTTCATTATTTACATAATAATAAAAATTGATGCTTCCTCAAGTGCACTGGCTTGAGAACATGGGAAATAAAAAACAACGTAAAAGTGTTCATTCCAATAGTCCCTCTCACTAATAGTTTCTATTACTGCTGAAATGAAAACATTACTGCAATCTGGACAGTGGCAATTAAACATCATCTTTGATGTTCTTTGTCAGGAAAAGTAACAGTTTGAACATGAGATGAAATGCAACAGGGGGAAAACAGGGTAAAAGCAGATGTCACCATTCTAACAAAGACAGCCAAGTTTATGTACGCTTTCCCCCACCGCAACTCAGGAATGGAACACGCAATGGATTTTTTCCCACATCCTAGATACTTGAGATTGGCCCTGCTTCAAGTGGGTGGTTGGACTTGATCTCACTACCAACCTAATTAATCTGATCCTAATCCCCTTAGCAATGCACTTCAAAACTGCTAGAAACTGCAAGACAAGAAAGGATTCGTATGACAGAAGTACCTTTCCTACAAAAAGAAGTTTATTTGCTTCACGGCTCTACAATTTAATTTCGTTTGTTCACACCCAAAATCTACTGTAGAAATGGGGTGACAGCAGCAGCCACACTTACGCATTGTGGCATAGCAGCTACAGTGGGGGTCAACTGGGACCAGTCTTCCAGTTAAAATAGGGAGCGTTAGCCAACTAACCAGTCCAAGCTAGAAGGACTTGCACCATGAGGCAAGCCGCTGCTTACAATCCTAGACAAAGTGCCAGAAGGAAGATACACTTGCTGAGAAATAGCATCCTCTGCCCAGGGTCATGTTGTCAGAGAAAATGGATGTGAGCAAACAGTAAGCGATTGTCAAAGATTATGTGATTAAATGGATTTATTCATTTTGCTCATTAAGGACACTTTCCTACAATGTAGAAGAATCTTAGCCGTGCCAATCCCCTTTTCTAGGGTGTTTCCTTGAACTCTGAGGTCTTGGTATTCACAAGGAACTGCAACACAAATTCAGAAGGACACCTATAGTTAAAGATAAAGCAAAACCAGAAGGTAAGAGCACTTTCATTGTTGCCCAGCTTAACAGAAGTCACCTGGCAGAAGTACATTCCTTAGTTTTTGTCCTCCTTGCAGGAAAACAAGAAAGAGTTCAGTTTATTCTACTACTCTGGATATGCACCAGGGTAAGTAACTCTGCTAACATCAGTTGAGTTATTCTGGCATGAAGCCAGCGTAAGCAAAAGCAAAATTTGGTCTCTTGTTTGTTCTTTATAAGGCTCCTGACCCTTAAAGCATCAGACTGTTTGGAAACAATCCCAAAGCCTTCAAGTTAGGAAGGCAAAAAATCTGACTTACATAAAAAAATACAACTATGCCAAGTAAATTTGGTATTGCTTTCTATTTTACTGACTTAAAAAGATGCAGAGACATTTGTTTCAAAAGAAAGTTTATAGGGCCTAGCAAGAAAGCACTCTTGGTGGGTGTATTCTACTACTGAATCTGCTGCTTCTGTCCATCACTTTTGGGTAAACTGCCTTTTTTTTTTTTTTCCCCCTTAAGCAGAAACCACAGTTCCTGCCTAACTGCTTCACGGGAGGATTATGGTTTTTGATAGCTATTATAAAGAGTTGGATTTTAGGACAGATAAAAAGCCATTTCTTTCTGAGGTTTCTTAAAGCATGGCTGTTAGGAGAGTAACAATAAAAAGTCATCCTGCGTGTCACGGTATGCTCAGCACAGGATACATGACATGTTTTGCAGTCTAAAAGTAGCACAAAGCTTGTTGGTTGCAGTAAGGACTCGAAGAGAGGGATAAGTGGACCTCCTTTTGTGAAGGTTTCCCCCCATGCTGGCAATCATTGCCTTGAATTCCTTTTCCAGCCTTCTCTCTTGAGCAGATCGCTTTATAAAACAAATAGGTAGTGACAGCAATGGCACCAGTGACAGATGGAGTATGAACAATCCACAATGCCTTCCTGTTTCTCTCTGGGGTTTGGGATGATTGACAAAGTTTGAATTTGCATTTACAGTCATATTCCATTTGCAGGGCCTGAGAACATCAGAGATCAGTCGTGAAACGTAATATCAGATTTTTTTTCTTCCTCTTTTTTCAAAGGAAACAGGGCTAATTTGGTAACTCATGGTTCTGACTGCAATCACTCAGATATCTAACTGCTTACTTGAGCCTGTCTAGTCGTTTGGACCCAAACATCCCAAGTCTGATAGCGTACAGAAACCACCTCTGGAATGCAGACATCTTCTCACATGCGGATCCCTGGCCTTACTGCCCCTGCTTGAACTAAAACTGCAGAGATCACTGACCTCAACTAAAAGAACACTACCAGTTTCCTTCATCTTCTCAGCTGTTTCCTGCACTTCTTTGTAGAGATACATCATGCAGACATTTTGGCTAAGAAAAAACACTCCTACAGAGACAGTAGAAACCCACTATTAGCAGAGTCCAGACTAAGAAAAGAAATAAAGAAATTAAAAAATTGATCTTTTTTTAAAAGTACAATAAATATTTAGATTGAGAAAACAGTACACCTGGACAACACAGAGACATCGGAGAAAACACAATCTAACCATTTAACTCACCGCTGTAAAGTTGTCTTCAACCAGACATGGACAAAGCATCCTGGCTACCTGCTGCTCCATGTTTCAGAGATATGCAGAAAAGTCCTGGTACGACAGACGATAGTTCCCATGTACCCTGCAACATATGTCAATGTACCAACTTCAGGAATCAAACAGCACCCATAAGGTTTATGTTGAGAGATTTCCCCGTACTGTGACAGGGGTGACATCTCTATTTATCCTATTAAATTTCACTGACTACAAGCCTCCCGCACTCTGTGGCGCGTGATTGCTCTGCGTTATGCACGGCGGCTACAGCGGCTACCAAACAAGGCTGTGGGAGACACTGAATTACCTACTGTGTGCCGATGGTTCTGTGTATGTACTGAAACCTTACCCACCAGAATCATGAAGTGCTCTGCTAACAGAGCTAGTCAAGAACTTGAACAGTTGTTAAACATTGGAGACTCTTACAATAGTAAGCTCTACACAAACATGCTATTTTATAATTGAAATTAGAAATATTTTTTAGAGTAAAGTCTTAATTGGCTTGCTTTGTTATATTTTTCTTTTCAACATCTCAGCATATCACATGAGACCCTCCTTCACATAGGCAGAATTGGAAGTAAACAGGTGAAACAACTAATGTAAGATTATAACAGAAGAGGAGCAGATACTTCATGAGATCAGTTGTCCCCCTGAGATTTTCACCTCTACATGATGCAGTTAAGGTCAGGGTGGACCACTTACAGTCCTGAAAATTCATAGGGGGACATATACTATTGTGAAAGCACAGGCAGCCAACTGAAATGCAACTAGGTATTAAAATCCTGCAATAGCTGTAAACATCCAAAGAACTTGGACAGAAGCAATCAAACGCAGGACACGTGCAGAGGCCACACCTCACCCGGATCAGCTTGGGCCAGCTGAACCCTCACACAGCAGCCAAACAGCTGATTTTAAGGAAAGTTGTACACTTGCTCCTAAAAAAGCTGGTCTTGCCACAAATCTTTAGTTCTGAATAAAAAGAGAAGTTACTTAGAGTTTGAACTGGCATTTGTATAGCCCCACAAAGATTTCTATGAAAACCAGTATTTGAGAATAGTAACGAGACGTAAAACCTGTGTTTTAAAGAAGGATGATTGTTCTCAGAAATAACTTAGCTAAGAGCTAAAACAGACCATTTCCCATTGGTGTGATCTTGCTGAAATGTTCCAGCATAACCAGAACGGACTAAGAACTGCTTACAATACACTCCTATGTTTTACAGAGAAATTAGGGACAAAGAGATCCGATATATCATGGTGTCACAGTTGAGGCAATACATCTGATGTTACAGCCTCCACGTACATGCACCCCTCAAACCCTCTGCCAGAAGCTCTACACAGACAACAGACAAAGCTTCAGGAATCTAGATGATTATTGGATGCACAGCTTTAAAAGGCAATAGATCTACTTTTATACCTTTGAGAAGAGTAAAGACAGATGGAAGATTTGAACAGTTCTGCAAAATGCTAGCAGTAAATGGCTTTTTCTCAATTGTGTTTAAATTAGCTGTCATTTTCTCTCTACAATTCTTAGACATTTTAAATATAGGGTCGAGTTAGTAGCTGCTAACTGCAACTTCCAGTTAATGCCAACTTCTTTATAAATACTGTGGATAATGTTTCACGCACTGATATTTTACAGAATAAGAGCTGTGCTTTCAAACTTCCAAGGCTTCAGTTTACATGAGAAATGGGAAAAATTCCTTTGTTCTGTGTGTCCAAGTCCATTACAGTACAGGAAGATCCGAATATGCAACTGAAAAGATAATGTGCATCTCTAACATATAGCTAAATGAAACCAGAAGTAACCCCACACTCAATGCCCACTCTCCAAATATGCCCATTTGCCGCTCTTTTCTTGAAATCAAAGTTTTATTCACAAATTGGTGGACAGACTTTTTTCCCCCCCCCCACCCACAGAATTTAAATTCATGTAAGAAAGTGTTAATATTTTAAACCTTGGTGCGGTATTAAACCTAAAAGAAAATTTCTTCTCAAGTGATGGTTTGGGTTGTGATGCTTCAGACTTCAAAATGAGTATCATGCCTGCCAGCATCAAAACACACTATCTTTGAGTTGGAGTCTTCCACCATTCACAGGGGGATCAAGCTGATGCTAGTTGTTCCACCTGACCTTCACACACAGACTTCTGATTTTTCCAAGGGCTTGAATTAAAATCAGGCCTCCTGTTTTTCCCTCGGGGGACAGAAAAGAACGCTTTCTCATTCCAGCTAATGTGAGGGCAAGACAGTGAAATTTGACCTTCCTATACGATGTATGCTGTTAATGATTATATAGAGATGTACACTGATTATTACACCAAGTATGAGAAGACCGTGACTACCAAAACTATCTGAGAAGGCAGTTTCCTTTAAGATCAGTACTCTATCTAGTGTTTTGTGAGTCAGACTTTTTTTTTTTTTTTTTAGCTCTTACCTGTACCAAGCAGACCTCAACCCCTGTGTGAACTTTCACCCATGGATCTGTGATCCTCTCCTTCCACCTCTGTAATAACTACTTAAGGACCTTAAAACAAGTGATGCTTTTGCACCTACACTGGATGAGAAAGCAGAGAGACACACCTTTTCTGGCATTTTCCGGAAACAGATTATTTTTCTGATTAAATTTTACTTCCATTAATTACTGTTTGCTTCCCCATAACCATCTATGTTCAAATTGGAGAAGGAGCTTACGACCCTCTTTGAACTGCTGTACACCAATGTAATACCAGTGGTTTATTCTCAGGTAGCTTATTCCACTAGTCACTCCAACAATACATGCACCTTACACCTTACATGATTAAATGCACCTTACACCTACACACGACCTCTTTGACCCTTCAACATTGCCTTTATGTCCCTATGCCTTTCGTGAAACAACTAGCAGAGTGAAGCCAACATAAACAAGCACTTGCATTGAGACACCAGCAGACTGGCTTAGTCTGTAATTTGTATTCTTGCACTGTTACTCCAGGATGATTGCATAGCTATTTGCAATGCCATAAAAAGGTACAAGAGACCAAGCCCTGCCCTTCTTGGTCAGTCAGGACCCTGTAATTTGCGGTAGAAACAATCCTGTTATAGTAGGAGGGGTGTGATGGTTCCATGCTTAGGTGTTCCATGTGTGCCAATAAACCGGAGCGAATGAAATGTTAACCTACAGTGGGAATGAGAAGGGTTGCTGGCAGAGCTCAGCTCTCGCAAATCTTCCAGCTTATTAATCATGTCCTCTCAAGTGCAATAAAGACATGCTTGCTCTGCAGTTATTCTGCATTTAAACATGGCCTTGTCCATGTCCTGCTATGTAACGTAGTACCTGGGGCTGTTCAATATGATAGAGGCTGAGCTACGTTAAGGGAAATGTAGTTAAGACATTCTATTCAGCAAAACCATTAGCACAATTGCTAGAAATATTTACAGAGAGCTGAAAGCTAAATACAAAGGCTCTTCTTTAAGAACAGGTTTCATAACTAATTCAAGATGCTTTTTAAAGTAATACAAAAAAAGTAATGAAGTAAATAGGCCAAGTAATGAAGCAATAGCAATAAGTAATGAAGAGTAATTTAAATGTACCTTGGGACGATTCCTGTTTCAAATAACAAATTAATGACCTTCCAATCATACGTTATTTTATTAATCTATGATCATAACTTTTTATTTTCTTATTTCTTTGCTATCATATTTTTCAAACTTTGGAAAATCAGTGGAGGATGTTGGCAGCTAAAAGTAAGTACTGATTGCATAAAATATCCACACCAAGCTATCAAATAAATAGGACAAATAAAGGTAAGTGAATGCAGTTAAGCCAAAGCCAAAATCTGTCCAGAATTCTTTCCTTTTTAGTATTGTTCATCTTTCTCTATTGTGTGACTGCCCTAAACAAAGAAAAATAGCATAGTTAGGTGTGTGACTACAAGGAAAATACAGTAATGCTCACAAAATACACGGCTACCCTAACTGAGGAAATTAATCAGGCAGAAAGGCAATTTGCAAAAGAAGTTAAAAGGAATAATACCAAAAAAGTGTCTGCTGGAACAAGTAGTTTGTGAGAGGGTGGAAAAAAGTTTCATAAATTTCATTCTGTGTACAGAGATCATTAAAGTAGACTTCAGTCAGAAAATTGTTACAAGTTCTGTCCCAGCTATCACCCTTATTAAAGACACCCATACAGCTGATGACAATTATCTTAGAATATTTAGCTTCTAACTAACTCAGTATCTCGGAGCTGCTTCCTGACATATTATTATCAAAATTACTGAACTACAAGACAATCTTTCATTTGAAACATCTAAAATTTTTGTGATATAGAAGGGTTTAGCAGCAATACTTTTTCCTTCTCTAAGCATTTAATCAAACCCTTGCAGCAAGTGTTCCTCAAGTATTGCCAAGGATTTTTTGTGCCAGTTATCGCCATCTCTCAAAGAAAGCTTTTTTTTTTCTTTGAAGAAACAAATGAAGTATGAATAGTAGGACTGTCAGCATTAACACAGGGCAGACTCCAGAAAGCAGAATGGGATTTTCCATTCCCCTAACCTTCATGTCAGAATATCAGCCATTTTCCACGTCAAGTATTTTTGCTAGGTTATTTCTTATAATCATAATTAAATATATGAAGCGTGTTAAGAAAAAAAAATTAAAATTCTTGCAGAAGAAAGTGGGTGTCAGTACCATAAAGCACATGCAAGCAATTTCTTTCAGGGCAGGGAAAGGATGGAGAGAAAGAGAGTGAATGAGACCAGTATAGCTTATTCCAGTGAAAATGTAAACATACCACAAAATGAAAGGTGGGTAATTCTGGTCCATTTAGCAGGGAACAGTGACCCTTTAAAAGGTTAGACAACAGTTTGTAAAGTACCA
Organism: Eurypyga helias; assembly: GCF_000690775.1. Classification (NCBI taxonomy): domain Eukaryota; kingdom Metazoa; phylum Chordata; class Aves; order Eurypygiformes; family Eurypygidae; genus Eurypyga; species Eurypyga helias. The sequence continues at coordinate 34,559 of NW_010267967.1, forward strand.
GTATCAATTTGCATATATTTATGGCCTAAATCAGATGCTAAACGCTACTGAAGTACCAGAGATCTAAGACAATACCCCAGTAGTGGCTGATAACATTCCAAATGATTGAGAACAATTCTCCTGTGAGGCAGATGTTCAACTGTACTTGAAATTTACATATTTCTTCTTAAAAAAAAAACCAACTGCACTTTGAACACACCACTTAGTGTTCTCTCTGCTTCCTAGCAAACAAGCTGTTTCCCCAGGCAGCTGATCTATCAGGCTTTGTTGTCCCTAATTGCATTTTAAACAAACAGACACTCTGTGATGCACTCTGCGTGAAACAGAATACGCATCATCAAATATTTTCACTATATATAGAGAAATGCTGTGCTAATGTAACCCACTGATTAGTACCTCCACAAACAGCAAGAAGCTGTTTTCTGATGCCAAGGGAAAAGACAGGAAGGGAAGAACTGCATGACCATACAACAGAGAACAAGCAGAAAGCCTTAGTGCTCCTGAAATAGAGAACTCACTCAAAAAGAAGAAATGTCATGGCTTTTGGATACCCTGAAAGCAAAAGATATTTTGCTTGCGCACCTAAGTCTATCTTGTATTCTAGCTCCCTATCTTCTGCTCAAGGAAGACTGCCCACACAGATGCTGAGATAACAACTGTAGGATCGTAGTAGAGATGAGGCTCAACAGAACTCGCATCAGGCTCAACAGGAAACCAAAGTATAAGATTAAGCAGAAACTGCAGGCCAAGCCCTGTACCCGGCGTGCCTGGCTCAATGCTGCAACACTAACCACTTCAGCCCTGTGCTCCTAATTCACCCCTTTGGGAGAGTACAACTCAATCCACATTTTCAAACTAGAACATCTCCTGCTAATACGGCTCATGTGTTATTGGCCTGCACTCTGCCAGGCCAGCAGGCGTAGATGAGCTGGGAAGCACGGTGAGTTGAAAATATCTGTGTACAAAAAACACCACAGTGAAATAAATTTTGGCATACAGCACACAGTACCTCGTTTTATAAACAAACCTCATGACCTCTGCTGCCTAAGTTCACAGCCTCACCTGGTCAGAAAATATTACACTTGCTAGATCACGTTTGGTTTTATGAAAGCTAACATTCTCAGCAGAGAATGGGATAAAAGCCATTGGCTCATCCCCACATTCTGAAGAGACCTCTGAAAATGACAGGTTCCATCTCCACACTGACAAGGCAGTCCCCGTGACTTTGGTATTATGGAAAGTTACCAACACTCCAGTCATTTCTTAATTCCTATCTTCAAAATGCCCTGAACTAGCCATTTCTATTATTGTGTGGTCTGAGGGGCAAAGGACATAATGCCTCCCTTTTATTTTGCTTTTACTTCTGTTGCTCCAGCTAATAATGTTGTTGAGTGCGGTTAGTGACACCGGCACTTTACCTCAGAAAGCTATAATTTAAAAAAGCACTTATGTTTTTCATCTTTTTTCCCCTCCTCTATGAATGGATTCTGTGGAGAGTGGAACTAAAAGCTGCTTTCATTTCGTTACTCAGAAAACTTTAGGGCTGAAGTGATAAAAAGCAGAGCTTATGGTACTGGAGTAAAGCCATTCATTTCTCTGACAGTTTGGGTTTGGTCCTATCCTGACCCCTCTTTCACGTAGGGCTAATTTCCATCCCTTCTTTACTGTATATACCTGTTATAGTACTTTGCTATCAAAATACAAACAGGAGGAAGCCAGAAAGCAGCTGCATTATCACAAAAAGTATCTCCACAAAGAGATATAGGGAAGAGAAGAGAGCACCAGGAATCTTAAAGATATTAACTTTTCTTGGAATCCTGAAGTATAGGCCTTCAGCAGAGATGACAGGGGAAGTCTCTCTTTCACATATTAAGAACAGTAAGAGTTTTAAAGGCTTTGTTTCAGCTGCTGCAGAACACGAGAAAAGGTGGGAGAGAAATTCTCCCACCCAGACTTAAGTTGTCAGAATGGAAATGACGAGAAGAAATCAAAGAAAAAAGAATCCATGATAACATCATATGACTCACAAGCTCTAGCAAATTGTCTTCAGAAATATTGTTGGGCAGAGTAAAGGCCCCTTGTCTTTCTCTTTTGCATTTACACATCCCAGGATTTGCAGTGAAAGGAAACACCAATATTTTCCTCCAAATCTTTAGGGAGAAACAGCTTCATGTTTTCACAGCTGCACTTGCCAGAACACTGTTCCCACCAGTCCCTTGGCTCTTTCCTCAAATGTCCCATAGTTTAGATTCCTTTAAGGATAACTGTCAAATCCTCATATTAGTCCCCAGAACAGAGACATAACCCTGATCTTAAAAGCCTTCAAACAATTCTCCCATCTTGCATCTCCTGCTACACAACACTGCCAAAAGGACCCAACGCAGCAGAGAGACCAAGTCAAAAAACAAAAACTTGTTCTGTTTCTTTTCCTATTTCAGGATCCAGAAGCTGTCAGACATACACAGTCTGTTCAAAGCAGCATATGGGGACACGTGCCTTAAATTTAGAAGTTGCTCACATGGATCTATGTTAGGGGCTTTTATAAGTTCCCTCATAAAGCTGAGACCATCAGAGCAGGGCTCAACACCTACAAAGAGAACCTGTTCCTTTGTTCTCCTTGGCAACATTAAGCATGTTTACCCTGTTGGCACTCACAGAGCATTATGAGTATTCACCTCATAATAAAATTGCACCTCATTCAAGAGAGCAGTAAGACAAAACAGACCTGTAAGCCCATTATCTCAACCGTGGCTTTTGCTTGACTGCCCACCGAAGCTATCAACCTAGTAAAAGGTTAATAACATAAACACAGATGGGCTAAATTTAAGGGGGAGTGGGTGTAGGGATATTACAAGATGACAGAAAGTAAGAGACATGCCTACTTCAACCTTTTTCCTTGTAGCTACTCCAATTGAATTTAAAAAGAATAATTAAAGTATCATGAAAAAAATACTGGCCATACCTGTGGAGTGCTGCCCCTGCACATTAAGTCGATTTACTCTGACCTATGCTGCCTAACACTTCTTTATCTGCAGGGACACTCGAACATCTAAAGACAGACTTCTTTACTGTGCAGACCTACATTCCACAAGCTTGTAACAAGTAATTAGTATTTTGCAGCAGTAAGACCATACACAACATACAGTGCAAAGAAGAGTGATGTCCTTCACTGCAGGTCTGTTTGGTTTGAAATAAAATGCATTTAGAAGCCCTTTGCCTTCAGATTGTGCCGAGTCCTTTCCAAACTCTCACTGGCTAACATTTCCCTTAGAAGTAACAATTTAAAAATCAAGATAGCCTTGGTAGCCTCTGCGGAATTGAACCGCACATAAAGGCAGTTCAGTCGATGGCGCATGCAATGTGTTGGCAACCTCCAAACAGGTGCCAAGCAGGAACACGGTTCTTACTAGCGGAGAGCTGCTCGCTCACTCTCCCTTTCCCAGGTACTGCACCAAAATAGTGCACTTCGTATTTATAGCCCTGCAAAGCACTCCAAAAGGTTTAGTCAGCAGCCCCTCCTTCAAGGGCTAAAAATAGGCCACTGTTAAGGACTCCTGCACCAGATTTGGTGAATGATGTAGTACTACTCGTCATGAGCATGTTATTAGCTCAAGGTTTCCCTGCAGTTATTTACCCAGTGATATCTGAGCCCTCCTTAACTACTTGCCTTGAGCATAGCTAATGATTACGTGATTAATCTGTATAACCTTTGACTCCAAGCAACTCGTGTCAACTCTTGTTGACAAGAGCAGTTGACAAAACTGCTTTCCTAGTCCCTCCAACACACAGCAAGTCACGCAAAACAAATTCTTAGAAGGCAGTGACAAGGTCATCTGAGCCCTCTGTATCACTTGCTTCTAAGTACATATATTCATCCAGCCACCACAGCAGAAGTAGTCTTCTCTTTCTTCAGAAAGTGAAACCTGACCCTGGTTCAAATAAACAGCAGTAGGTTACACACCTGGTTAAATGTTCCAAAATTAAACTTCAAATGGTAATGAATCCTGAGATTTACATGGAATCATTTACCAAGCCAGGTTTTAGCAGTACCACCAAAGGGCTTTAAAGAGAGAGAGAAAAAAAAAAAAGATTAAAAAAAACACACCTGTATCTCAATCAAATCACCACAAGCCAAACAGCCCACCTTATGAAAACCCTCAGCCCCAGGGTTTAAACTGTTTCATAAAACTCAAGTGGAACTTCTCAGCTTGTTGACAGCACAGACTGCATTAATCTGGGCTTTCCACTGTTCTTTGAAAGGGTACACCAAGATGAGATTTCCAATAAATCCCAGCTGGTGCATTTGCAGATGAACAGCCAAACCACATGTGAAGAGAATCATTACATTTAATCCCCTGCATAATACCTATTTCCTTCTTTGTGAACACACACCTCAGCTTTTGTAAAAAGTTATGTACTATGGCTGAAACTCCTGGTGGTATCACAAGTTTCACTGCTTAGCTGCAATCAACTGTGACTTCAATTGCCCAAAATCATCCTGCAAATAAATGATCTGCATCCTGTTATGACTGCCTCTCCTTGTGTTTATGTGCCAATGGATAAAGAGCAGTTGAGAGCAGCAAGAAAGAAAAACCCCAAACAAACTACAAAAACCACACACACTCATCATCTATTTCCCTGGAATATTCACATTTTTCTTTTGCTTGTCACAGTCTAGAAAAATATGAAAATAGAACGAAAGAAAGAAGGATGTAATTAGCAGCAGTATTACTAGAGAATAATAACTTATTTTTAAGCATCTCTATTTACCAAAAGAGTACTTCCACACAGTGGTACTGTGGAACAGTTTTAAAGCAGGATGAAATTAAAAATTAGATAATTTAACTAAAGATCATCCCAAAGCATCTCAATTTTCCTAGGCATTGCTTTCTGTAAAGAGGATCTTTGCAGAATTCCCCAAGATAAAGAGGGCTGTGTTTAACTTCTGTTGTTAGAGAAGAAAGTAGGATAGGGCAATAGAACATTGGAAAGGTACATAATCAGGATCTTAAATTTTCTGGCAAGTCACCTCAAATGGAAAGAGAAACAGAATAAGGGTATAAATGAGCAATAACTCTTCCATTCTGGGGAATTCGTTCTGAATTTATTCCTTAATGGCCAAACTGCTTAACTGTACCAATTTGCATTTTTACTGCTGAGGGATGAAGTTAACGTGACTTAAAAGGAAGGCCTGAGAATCCACTTGCAGGCATTTATTTTCATAAACGATCTAGCTGGAAGGTGGCTGCACTGAATTTGCAACTGTGCACAAAGGTCTAGAAAATATAGATTTAATTTTTAATCGTTTTCTAGCACACACATAGCTAAATGCATTTTATAAGAAGTGACTATTTCATTTTTTAAACAACTGTCCTCCTGCTAGTTAATTTTTATCTACGCATTTGAATTCTAGAAGCTGTCTGATAAAAAAAAATTTTTATTCAGCAAAGAACTTTCTCCGAAAGATTTTCCGGACATTGCTCAACTCAGAACAGTGTCAAAAGGGCACAGACTTAAAAGAATCTTTTCCCACAAGGTGTGTCCCTTCCCGGGCTGTCATCCGACAGACACATGAGAAACACCCAGTCACCACAGAAGAGAATAGCTTAAGGGACAAAGGTGACAGCTGTACAAACATATCTTCAATGCCAGGTTTATCCAGGACAGTGAAATGCTTGGTCCTTAACCTTCTGAAGCCATCATATATAAAGTCACCCCCTCTGCTACCATGAAAAATCAAAGGCAGAGAGCTCCAATATCTGATCCCACAGAAAAGCCAAACATCTTGTAAAATGAGTAAGTCAAGATTTTGCCTGTGGCAAATTTTACAAAACCTCTTGACACTGCTGAAAAGGCTGGTTTTGTTTTCTGTGTTTCTACCTCGTGGCTCTTGCTTCCAAATACTTGGGCAGATCTCAGTTTTAGCATTCAAATTACAAAGTATCCATGGTGTGTTTGACACAGCTCCAGGATGGCAATGTCACACAGGCTTCCCTGAGCCGCACAACAGCACAGTCACCAGGATCTGCCAGGGCGTAGTCCCCAGCTGCTCTCCAACTGGGATTCAGACTAGAAGGAAAAGCAGTAGGATGTAACCTAGAGGGGTGAAGCGTTGTCTCTGGTGTACAAGGGAAAATAAACCAGCTCATTAAACGAATGAAAACAGAAGGAATTAATTTAGTGCATAAACAGGGACTCCCTTCAGGGTCTGGCTCATCAACAATAAAGAAACAGCTGACGAGGTAGAATTGCGTAAGGCCAAGAAGACCCTGCTTTGCTTGGGTACTAATTCATCAGTGATGTGTTAACATTTGGCCTACCTCAAGATTATTTGGAAACCAGTTGCTTAAAGAGGTCTGCAAGTAATAAGGAATTTTTCAACCATCTGAATACAAACCAACCTTCTCCTTACTTACCTTAACAACCTTCAGATTGTCTGAATTAGACTACAGGAATCAACAGAACTGGAGCCAAAAATTCTGCAGGCTTCCTCTAAAACAAGCCCAGGACAATCCATGAGTGTGCAGACAGTTTTACAAACTGAGGTTGATGCAAATGACAAGAACACACAGCACAGGATCATAACTCTATGGTTCTACTCTAGGATTTCCTGACACCGTGGATGCCCCATCCCTGGAAGTGTTCAAGGCCAGGCTGGATGAGGCTTGGAGCAACCTGGTCTAGTGGAAGGTGTCCCTGCCCATGGCAGGGGGGTTGGATCTAGATGATCTTTAAGGTCCCTTCCAACCCAAACCATCCTATGATTCTGTGATTGTTTTAAGTGGTGCAATTAATTTAATGTAAGACTAAGAAAACCAAGCAGATCTGAACAGAAAACAAGGTATACAGCAGAGCTGGTCAGGAACCCCTTGATGAAACACTACATAAGACTTCTAACCTGATGTGGGAAAAACCTCTACTGTCTGGGTGATGGCACTGGTGACACTTTGCTGGCCACTCATGAGAGTCCCTGTGGCACACCTTGTGGTGTCAACAGCAGGCTGAATCCGCCAGCAGCAGTGACAGAAAAAGACACATTTTACTGCGTGGTGTAAGGGAAGCACAGGCGTAAAGGAGAAGTCTCCCAGAGACCTAAGAGTTTTAGATCACAAAGACAATAGGGCTTTGGAAATGTTTTTCAGGTCCAAGGACATGTCCTCAGCCTCCATGGCCGGACCATTCTAGACAAAGCAAGCAGCTGAGCAGGCAGTGGGAAGAGAAATGCTGCAGGCATAAAAGTGCTTTCAGGTGCAACAGCAACTGCTGCCCAGACAGTATGAGCATTAACTTACACATTTTGTTCCCCAACCCAGAATACTCCTCATTAAGTATGTGCTCCATTTACTCTAGAGTGACTATTTCACAGGTGAGAAGCAGCTCCAAGACTTGCAAGGCTTAATATTTGGCAAATCTTCTGGATTTCTCAGCTGAAGGTATAAACAAAATGTACATACCTACTTACCTGATACTAACAGGTATTTTCCTGTAATTGTCGCATTGCTTGCATTGTCTGTGAGTCATGGTATGAAAATCCCTTACCAAAAGAATCAGTCCATCAATAGGAGTATCCACATGAAACCAGGAACAGAAAAAAGAAAAAGAAAGAAACCCAAGAACTGCACCTGAGTCAGCATCATCAACCAGACTGAATCACTGTCAGACAAACAAGGAAGTTAGAAAACTCTGTATGACAAGTATTTTGATTGGGAATTTCCTCTTTCATTAACTTGAAATATTTCAAATCAACTTTTGTTGTAGAAAAAAATTAAAAGAACACTGGTGGAAAATTAAATATCCTTCTAAGTTAGGTATTATATTAATATTACAATATTACAATGTCCTCTAAATTAAGTCTCTTGACTGTTTACATATGTAGTGATAGGAATACTTTCATACTTGTTAATTTGATACATAATTCATTTATGAACATATTTGTCTAGGCTAGTTTGCCCAGTATGCACGTTATTACATTATTTGCTTGTTCACATTAAAGCACTCTCAAGTTTTTGCAAAGTAAGAAAAACTTTCCTCAATGAAAAACTTAGATGCAGATAATATAAATTTAACTGATCAAGCCAACTGTATCCTGGGCTGTATGGGTGTGGAAGACAGCACGTGGCCTGTCTAGTGTACAAGAGTATTGCACAAATACTGAAGCTGGAGACTGAATGATCCACCCTGGTGAAACCAAAAGAAAGGAAAATCAGGACCGTAGCATTGCAGAGTTAGCTGCGATATACTTGCATTATAGTTTATGCTTATCAATACTTTGAATGCATCAGAGGATTCTAATCCTAATTGCCATAATTATGGCCGAATTTCTCAGTATTGGCTTTAGACAGTCCTCACGCTTATACTGTGCAGGTTAGACCAGCTAAAACACACGCTAAAACTCAGGGATTTTCCTCACTCTTCAACTCAGCAGGTCATCCACTTGGCTCAGCACTTGACGACTCTGTAGCCATAGTGGTTTTTAAAGGAAGTTACTCTGCATCATTGAAATCAAAAGATGGAACTAACAGCACTGAAATCCCTGTTGCCTTCAGCTCCTTACAACTACGCCTTTGTCTCTGGTAGCTCCCTGCACAGCACTGTACAGGGCTCTAGTTCTACACATTAGGAAACCTTCATTTGGTCATGGTATTTTGCTACTAAGTTTTAATGGCAATAATTAAAACTACTTTTCAATGCTATTAAGTTAGTGTCATTAAAATTAAGTATTCCTAGTCAAACACATCAAACCCTTTCGAAAAAGCTTGTCCATGCACAGGCATAGAAGACAATATAAAGCTTTTATGGCAATTTGGACAGACAGCATAAAGAAAATATAGTTATTAATTTTAATCTGATTGAAGTTCATAAAGCATTCTCGCCAACCCTAAACACTCAAGGGAAAGAATAACCAATTTCCCTACTGACTTGTGTATCAATAGGATGTAGAAACCAGAGGAAAATATTAGTTTTTTATAATCACTGACCTAATCAAATGTTTCTGGCAGACTCTGGAACAAGTGAAGGACTATAAAAAGAATATTTTACTGTCCTTTGAAAAGTGTATGAGTGAGAAGACAGGAGATTTCTAATGACTTGCTCTAGATATTTGTGTAGCATCAAATAGATTTTGCCTAGGCAACACTTAGGAGAAAGAAAGCTTTTATTATTCCAAACCTTTGTCCTTTAAATGGAAGTATGAGAAATAACCATCATCTATTTATTCCTGAAAAATGCTAGAATTGGCATTTTCAGTACTAAGGAGCCTATAGTAAGCAAATGGACAGATCACAGGTAATGTAATGAAAACAGGCAGTGCCTAGTTCCTTTTAAAAGCCTTCCCATGTAAGAGACTCAACAATCTGCACCAGTGGGTGTCCAGGGTGACGTTACTGCAAGATATCCTGGTTTTCACAATTTTTTCCCCAGAAAGAAATTAATTCCTTACCTGGAAGAAAACATTTTAATTTCCAGCCAGCAAAACCCATTAAAGAAGGGTCATAAAGACAGGCTCAGATCATTCTAGATTAGGCCAGAGAAAATCCAGCTCAGCCTGTAGATTTATCCCAAATCTCTCCCTACACCCTTATCAAGATATGAATATCAATTTACTCCTCAATTGCCTCCCTCACCCATTATGGTCACTCACCTGTTCCCTTACCAAAGGGCAACCTTCCCTTTTTATTTTATTTCAGTCTCTCCTAAATAAATTTACATATCAAATCAAAGAAGCTGGAATATTAATATGCCACTCCACACCATTCATTAGCTTGGTCATTCAGCCATACATTCTAGTCTTTATCCACCCCTTAGAGTTGACATGTCTTTTCAGATCATGAATTTTCTGAATTTAACAGGGTTGGGTGAAAAGGAGTCCTTCAGGCACAACTACAGTAAACAACATTAACAACTGAAGATTTTTTCTTTCCAAAACCTTAGGTATCCGTTTTAAATGATAGCATGACAATGTCTGTTGTGAATGAAAAGAAGTTTCTAGCTGCCACATCTGCAGGATAAAAGCATGAAGCTGATCCAAAAACACTGCAAATATTCAGAAATAAAAAAATCTCTGCTTTTCATATTTTTAGATAATTCTTTTTTAGCACTGGTTTCTAATAATTCCAATGGGGGTATTATCAGCTGTGATGCTGTGCTTATTTCAGGCTGAAATTTGGCAGTCATTTGGCCGTAACTGTGACAGAAAATACCACAGGGAAGAATCACATAATAAAATAATGTTCTTCCACACGCCTGTAAGGCTCACCAGGCTTGTAACATAATGTCACATCCAGATTTTTTTTCCTTTGTTATTTCAAATGTATTTCTTCTGCTTATAGTAAAGCACAAACAGAAAATAAAAGGGTCCACATGAGTGGTTAGGAAACCAAGTGTACTTTGCAAAGAACATAATAGGATTAGGAAAACAGTAGCATTTCTTGTTAAACAGAGACGTTCCTCCCTATTTACGAGGTTTGGGGTTTACTTAATTATTCAGGAAAGCGTCTTATGGAACAAGAGCTGATCACAAGTGGAAGGCACGGAACACAAGGACACGTAAAACATGCCCTAACCTCAAGAAGGACTGATGAACTCCCTTCACCTCTTCTGTTCACTACTGAAAGAAAAGTCATGTTTAAATGATTATTGCGGACTCCCTAAAGGAAAATATTTCATCCCATTCTCCAAAACCTTATTTACAAAAAAAAAAAAAAAAAAACAGTAACAGACGGAATCATAGAAAGCTTGGAAAGAAGGTGACAAGGAAATGAAGCACAATATTATGGATGCAAAAGAACTTCCACATTTAAATGAGACTCAACCTCCTGATTCGTCAAGATATCCAATTCACAAGGACAACTTATCTCAAGACTAATTACTTTGATGTCCCTTAAGTAGGACATAAATACAATTCCTTCTACTACATTGCTGCTGTCAAAGACAAGCTTGACTTTTTCTTCCCCTGAAGCTACCTTTGCAACAACCATACAAGATAGCTTTCCCTTCAGGGAGAACAACAGAATTGTAGGCCTAAATTATTCGGTGAGACAAAGATAAGCAGCTTCTGCTTCACAATGGAAAACATTCTGATTTTGCAACAGGTGATTAGTGAAGAGTTACAAGCCAAATGATGAAACCTGACTCTCAGGACAACCAGATCTTGACAGAGACAACTGCTATGGAACTGAATTCTGCACTTTATTTCCATTTGACTTCGAACTTACTTGTGAAGAAAAGTACTAAATTCATTTGAATATATTCCTGTGCATCACCATCTTAGATAATTTTCTACAGAGCATCTCACTTTAGATGTTCCACTTATAATGCAAATAAACAACAAGAAGAGGTCACTAACACATGACCTTCTGTCTAAAGATATTGTTTGCCTTCACCAAGAACTGCATTCCTTCATATGCCCTGGGGACTATTTACATGAGTGACTTTGCATCTGAAGCTCCTTACCTGTACTTCAAGTATGTCTGAGCTAACACAACACCAGAGCTTAGGAAGTTAGTCTAGATTTCAGCACTTTGAAATAAAGTTTTCAGCAGAACTGGACATTGAAAGAGCTCACTGTTCTCCATTTGACTTCAGCTTTATCATGGTTTTCCTCAGTGAAGAGCATTTTTGTTCCCACTGAGGAACAGTGACCCAGCAAGGTAAGCCTGATCACATACTTGGTTTCACTGGAGTGCTCTGCAGTGTTGACAAAACCGGTATTAGATACTTACATAACAACAAGATCCTTTCCTCAAAGTTGTGTTCTTCAGACCCTGTATCCTCTAACTCCTGGATTCAAAGCCAGGAAACACTAGCATTTCAGGATACTGCTTAACACTGGCTGAAATTCATCAGAACTTGTTTCGGGACAGTTAGTCCAGAACAGAGTTTAAAATTACCAAGGTTCTAAGCAACAGGTCATATACTAGGAATAAGCAGAGGACAAAGCCACAAGAGAGTGCAGAGAGCTGAGCACTCACTCTATTCTTGCACGCTATACAACACTGAACAGATTCCACTGTTCAGTGGAATAAAAGCAAATTACAATCCTTATAACCAAATATATCATATTTTTAATGAAAATTAAATCAGAAAAACATCAAATTACTTTATGCTATATATGTGAAGATCCTCCATATGTAGCAAGCTATTCTGAACTGCAGGGTTATCAGCAACTAGACACAGCATATTCTGCAAGCATGTGCTCCACGGATGAACACTTCAGAAGAGCAGCAGCAACAAACTGAAGCAGTTCCAGCCATTGCAGACCCAGGCATGGTTTCTTTACCTTTGCAGCTCATTCTCCTTGCCCTGCAGCTGAACTTAGTCTATTAATATATAACTGCTAGGAAAGATTTCCTCTAGAGACAGCAGTGCACTTAAAACAATAGGTGACTGGTATTATTTTCATCTTACAGAGAAAGCAAGTGATCACATAACAGCTCTCCTGGCTTCCAGATACCTTTTCCTCTAAACCACCATTTTATTGGGCTCACAGAAGGCAATTTCTCCCCAGTCAAGTACAATATGCAACCAGCATTTATTTCCTCGTCTGCAGTGTTATATACAACATGAATCAGAACCTCAAAGCACAGCATGCTGCTTCTCTGAAATACGTTCTGAAGTTCCAAAAATTTCTGTAAACCAGGGATGAAACATGATATGAAGATATAAGTAACCACCAGAACACCAACTGAACTGCTTCTTTCATGAAGTTCATCAACAGAATCTTAATAATTCTATCAAAATCAGTCTCTTCAACTTGTCTAACCCTTCAAGTCAGAATGGTTAAAAACAGACAATCTAGATCTCTTGGTCTTAGCCTCAGGAGAAAATATTGTGTTAAATAATCTGTTAAAAATTTTCTTCTATATAGACGTTTGGGGCTGTGTATTAGTCAGCCATAACCTGTCCCAAGGGATGACAGTACAAGACATCCCTCTCAATGGTGTAGCTGCACCATTAGTCCCACACTGATGCCACCCGCTATTACCCCTACAACACCACCCCCTCCGGTATGTGTATATGCACTAATAAATGCCCAGGTAAAACCACCCACTGCCTTTACCAAACTGGACCACTTCCTCATTACTGTGGTAACAGCATATTTAGCTGGCGAGTTAAGACCAACCTTTTCAATCTATTCCACGTGACAACTAAGAAACGTTTTTCAACCAGCTTATGTTGGAAATAGGAGAAAACACCAGCTCGCTGGCTGCACACATCAATCAGTATTGTAAAACACAACAAAGCAGTGCTTAGTTCAGAGCTGCCCTGCAGGTAGCTTACATACTTCCCTGGAATACAGCGAAACTTCCAGCAGCTTGCAGAGTAAAACTTCAAACTGGAGAAATGTTTTTGTACACACCCATCTGAAAGTCATAACCATCATTAGTGCACATTCACACATATCTGGCAATAAAGCAGGCTGTCAATAGAAATCTTCATAATAAGATTGAGAAGCCTCTGTGCTGTGGTATATAGTACATTCTTAAAAATAACAATTTCAAGCCTCTCTGTACAAAGATTTATCAGTCTACATTTGTTTCTCTTCACAACAATAATATATTGTAGATGTCAATACAAACCTAATCAGCTGGATTAACATCTACATCACATATTTCTGTATTGCTGATTTATCAAGCTTCTCAGAAAAATGTACCTGCTACTAGAATTCAAGCCAAGACTTGTAGCCCAGGTAACATTTCCAGGATCTGAACAACAGCTTTGTACTCATGTCAAAACAAGAAAAGAAAAATTATCTGGAATGACTCCTTGTCAATCACAGCACAATTTCAGGCATAAAATTATAATTGCATACTGTCAAGTGAAAAAAGTTTTAGCCAAGTGTTCCTTTAGGAGTCTTCATTGGGGTTTGGTTGTTAGTTAGTTTTTTAAAATGTTTTTATATTCCTGCAATATCTTCAATGAAGTATTCTTGTAATTTTAACAAAGCTGTAAAGAAGAAAGCAGTGTACATTTCCTGGCCACAAATCACTACCTGGCAGGACTATTTACTGAGGTTTTTCCATTTGCTGAAACTAAAATGCACATAATACATTTTGCCTAAACCAGATTGTTACCAGTATTAAAAAAAGGGGATTAAATTCAAATTATAATTACCCCCAATGCTCAAAGAAGTGTCCCACAATCTGCAGAGACAGTTTATACCCGAGAGCACAATCAGTCAGTCAGATTGCCCTGAATAGGACAACATTCCAGTTGACCTTCTCATAGTCTTTCTTTTCTCAAGAAATCAGAATCAGAGTTTCCCCCCTTTCCAGTATTACTAAAAACACATTGCTGGCCCAGTTTTATTCACTCCCTTAGAACTTCTTAAACCAATCTTGCATACAGAAAAAAAACCCAAGTATTTGTGTAAATAATTTAAGTTGTGTAAAAGTTCTCTCTTTATCCACTAATCTAAACATTCTGGTATTTTTATATATAATGAAGTGAATTAGGCCATGCTAGCAGATACTGTTATCAGTTTTCAATTTTGTTATTGCTCAGCATAACAAACAATTTTTCTTCTATGCCACTTTCTTATGTTATTGCACTCAATGTATTTTGCTATCACTGTAAAGAGAAATCCTTTGTATGCCTTTCAGAAATACAAGTTTCAGAGTGCATCAACCTATTTCTGTTGACAAGCTATGTGTCAAAACACTAATTTCATTGCTAACAACTTAGCAAACTAATAAATTGTGTCACACTGACCAGGAAAACACTGTGATCTAAAACTATTTCACAGTTAGATGTAATATGCTGAAGAGGTAAGTAATAAGCCCCTCAAAACCAACAGACATCAGTGGTTTAGGAACCTGCGATCACATTTTACGTGTTTTTTCATTAGGTAGTTTGAATCAGGCAAACATAGGTAGAAAGTGTACTAAATACTCCCAGTATGCACATTCAACACTGCATGAAAATTATGTAATAACAGAAAGTTTGTTCAAAGTGGCCCAAGCCAACTGTTACTCTCTCCCTCCTCCCTCTGCACTTCCTGTTATGTGCAGACCCTATGCTTTAAATTAACATATACACAGGCTCAGTATTTGGGACAAACAAAAATGTTTAAATGAACAGCTATGAGACCAGAGGTGAACCACAGGAGTTCAACACATACAGACCACCACGTACCCCAGAACTACTAAGCTAGTTACAGACAGTGGCTTAGTCATATACTTAGTCTCATGTTTTACAATAACCTGCCAATTTTTTTATGCTCTGGCATTTGCTGCATACTGTTAATCTTTTGAATTATTGTATGTTCAAGTAGGTGGAATACATAGTCCCAGGGGAATTCCATTATAACTTATCATAAGTGAATCTTAGCACCTACTACACTGTCAAGTTCTTGTGCCTACAGATCAGCTCACTCTAAGTACTTAACTACTTTCTTACTAAAGCATTTGAACTCCAAAACTGTACATTTTCTAAAACTTGATAAGCACCCACAAGGAACTTACTTCAGAAGAATCAGTTATATTCTTGCATTTTTATTTTGTAATGACTGTACTCATGAGTTTATTTTTATTGGGATATTTTGAAAGGTTTTTTTACACCTTCCCTGATTAAATAAAAGATTAAGAATTAAAATCACAACTTTATGAAAAATATTATCATTTAAGCATCACTGTATTAAAGCATGGGAAGAAAAACCTGCATAAACAATATATGTACACTTAAATATTACCATCTTTACTTATCTTCAATTTTGCTATGGAGGGGAAAAAAAAAAAAACAAACAAAACACAAAAACAGTGACAATTTCATTTACTGATTAAAAATAAATTCACCCAGACCTTGCTAGAGAGCACTCAGGATGGACTCCTTCAGCTAGCCCTCCTATTTTGCCACAAGCATGTATCCTGGCTAACTGTGGCTTACAGAGTAACACAGTGATGAAGACAATACAAGCTATTCTCAGCAGACTTCATTTCTCCTGAAAGGTGTCACTTTGAGATTAGAGAAATGCACTCGGTAAAGGAGCCACACAAGCCCCCTGCCACATCATCCTGGCAATATTCATCGGCTCTAGAGGCATTATGCGTAGCAGTGATTCAAGGGTTAAATATTTTGGCTCTGACGGGAACATCTGTTTAAGCCATCTGCAGATTTCTGTCTTGTGACCATTTGTCCCCCAGAAGCCGTCCTAAAGCTGAAGGAATATTGTACATTAAGAAATACCTGTAAAAGAAGGAGCAAGGAAGAATAGAGTAAAAGGGAAGGACAAGGTAGAAAGGGTAGAGGAACACAAAAGCATACAAACCATAACAACGTAAGGAATATCCAACAGAAGGATAATCCCAAGAGGACAAAACCAGCAGGAAAAGTCTCAGAGAAGAACAGAAGTTGGAACATTTGGACTGATACGCAAACCAAGCTAGTTGAAAGCATGCGACTCTCTAAAGAACAGAAGCTGGAACATTTGGACTGATATGCAAACTAAGCTAGTTGAAAGCATGCGACTCTCTCTGGGAGCAGACCTCAGTGCTTGAGTCTCCATTTGATTATTACTGCCGGGAAACAAAATACATTTGAGTCCAAATTAGGATGGCATTAAAAGCTTTCTGCTATGTTGTTATACTTCCATAATTCACTGCAATATCACAGGACTATCAAAAAAGTCCTCAGATTCAAAAGGTGAATTCTTGGTACACCCAACGCAATGAGGATTCAAAGAATGAAATCTTTTCAATACGATGCAAGGTGGCTGTGATCATTTTCTGAATTAGTATTTTTAAATACTAGATTTAAACCTTTCTGAATGGAAACAGCACTTGAAATCCTTTCTTCCTCCTATCTCCACATATCTGGAGTCAGAACTCTCATGAGAATACCAAGCTGGATCCTGAAAACATTTACTATTTAGTCGGTTTAGTGTTTACATCTGGATCAATGACACACAGCAGTCAGCCCCTGACCAGCTTGAAACTCCACACCTAGGGACACACAGATGCACTTCACGTCAAACAAGCAGTTACAGCCTATGTGACTACACGCATGGTTCTAATTTAGTATACGCTCACACTCATCATACTTCAAATCCATGCTTATTTGCAAATGCCCCAAAAGATGTGGACCAAAGGCAATTTAACCACTTGAACTGAAATCTAACGTAGTGAAAACATTATAGGTTAGGCGTTTCATAACAGCTCCAGCTGCCAAGAGGGAGAAATTTTGCTGCCTTCCTCCTGTTGCATTCTCCACTTATCCCACACCTCTCTCAAGCATTAAAGCCCTTCACTGAGGCTATGTTACTCAATAAAGAGGCAGAAAATTGACCATGTTTGTTTGTTTGTTGGGGTTTATTTTTACTGGGACAGTCTGCCTATATTTAAATGAGTTAAACCAAAGCACAGAGTATTCCAGCAAGCTTCAAAGCTGCCACAAGGTACTTAATGAGAACAAGTAGGCAGGAAGACAGGAACAAGGAGATGGGGGATGATATAA
>NW_010267967.1:52016-55371 GCF_000690775.1 Eurypyga helias
AGGAGTGAGGACTCTGTTCACCCTGTGTTAAGAACCACACAGATAGTAGGCAGATATTTAGCAAGTTTTCTTTTACTTCAGGAAAGCACCCAACCTGTTAAGTCACACTCAAGATGTTTAAGTACCCACAACAGAAACCAGCACCTACACAAGATAAGAATCGCCTTCACCTTTAAGCTGGAAGCATGAAGTAGGTGTGTGCACAGAAATAGCTCTGCTCAGACCTTCTGGCTATTCTCAATGGAGTTGAGTGAAACTGATTTTATACATACTTAGCAAACAGTTTGGGTGAAAGTTGTAGTTAGGGAAAACAAATCTCTTTCTTTTTCAGGGAAGGTTTTAGGAGGAATTCTGACCATTTGCTTTACGCAATGTACTCTGCCTGTAGTTAATGCAAAGAAACATGGTCCTATCTCCATAGGGCAACTCAGAAGAGGAATCTCTGTCAGGTACTCTGAATTGCTGCTGGAGAAACCTTGCTTCTTGAAGAAGCTTAAGAACTATTTTATAAAAGGAACCTAAAATTGAATATACCCCTGCAACCCACTTTCTAACATGAAAGTCATTGAAACACCAAAAATTCAGTCATTCCTTTTCATCCCTAAGATGAAAAAATAGAATGCCACATACATGTATGCAGCATAACTGTAAAAAAAAAAAAAAAAGAACCAAAAACCAAACCCAACAACAATTTTAATATTTTTTTTTTTTTTTTTTTTTCCCCCAAAGCTCCTAGGGAATGTCAGTGCTGCTATCATCATAATTCCTCAGGGTGCCTAAAACACTTTATGCTTCTTACAAGCATAAATGAAGTGCAGGCTAGGAGCGCTATTATACAATTGCCTTTTAGCAGGCTTTACATCTCACAAACGCATGAAGTTCTTTGTCTTTTTGAATGGTTTTATGACTAGAAGACAAGCATTTCTCTCTTGCTCTTCTAAAAACAAAGCCTATAATTTATTATAACTAAAAAATGCAAGTTACATTCACATCACAAAATACAACACTAAAATACCTGCGTGCATGTTTACCCTCCTACTTCCCACATAACAGAAGGAATGAAATCTCTTAAAGAGAATATACATTTTATCCAGAAGAACTGTGACAATTCAAAAAAAGAAATTTTTCTTTTCTTTCTGCTTATATTGAGACTGTAATTTAGATTTTTTGCCCTCAGTAAAAAGCCAAATGTAACAGTTTTAAGGGCAGGTCAAGTTCAAGAAAATTCTCCCAAATGTCATGTTTACCTCATTATTCTCAGAAGGCCAGTTGGAAAGGGAACCTCACCACAGCTACCTACAAGCAACTTCTAAGAATATTTGCTTCTAGTCCTACTGTTAACTAGCTGTAAACAGGTGAGTGAACAAGGCATGTTTTAAAATAACCCCGCTTCATAATCACAAAAAAACCCTACACAGTAACATTATAGATTGACTATCCAATATCTGTATGTTTAGGAAGTGTGATCCCACAAAATCCAAAAAGGAAATTACTAAATTACATTATCTTTTTCCAATTTAGTGAGTTTTTTTTCTCAAATATATAAAGACTAAGCCCGTACACCTTGATTTTGATCTGCACTTCCCTAAAGGATGGCTGTTAATAGATGGATTTGACCCAGGCACACCACTAATTTAATTTGTTCATTTTCACAAATAGTTATGCTTCTTTCACAAGTGTTGACACTTACTGCTGCTTCTGTGGTGTGCATTCATCTATATTTAAACATACTGTAAGGCCTCCAGTCAACCTGAATTCACTCTACTGCTTTAAAACACCCACCACTGAGGAGAATGATATAAAATCATTAACAGAGAATAAACAATGGTTCTGAAACCCTTAAATTGCTCCCGAGTTGTTCTGAACCTACACTCTTTGCTAAAAGTGTGAGCAGAAAACACATTTAACTAGACCAGGAGTGACTTTCCCTCTTCTACTCTGGGTCCACCTGAAAACTCAAAGTTTGGGTGAACATAGGGGAACTATTACCTCTTGTTTCAACTCTTCCTCCTCCAACAGACTCATATCACTGGCAATCTCTGTAAAACCAGCCAATAAAAGCTTCCCTATTGTTCTAAATCTCCACATAGAATATATTCTTTCCTACAGCCAGAAGTAAAGAAATGTTAAAAAAATACTGCCCCAAACACATTACTGAAACTTTTGCAGAGTAAAAATACTTGGAAATATGGCAAATCTGTCGCTCAAAGTTTTGTTCTCGTCTTCAAGCAAATCAAAACCACTGGCGGAGTGTGACCAATAACAACAAATAGCACCTATTTGTCCTTAGCAATAAAGTTTACTGTATTGACAGCATGAGAAGGCAGCTAGTTAATATTTGAACATCTGAATCGTTCTTTCATTTATCTCTCTGTCACGAAAATATACAGGCACCTCTTTATTCAAGGGAATCATAGGTAGTGAATCATATTTAGAATCATATTTAGTATCAAAGAGTTAAAAAAATAGTATCTGTGGTGGTGTAGGACACTAAGCCTACTAAACGAGTAGTCACATACAGGTGTGATGTAGATCATCCAGGCATGAATGATCACACATATGCAGGTACGCTGTAAAATGCAAAACATGTAAATAATAAAATAATTAAAATACGTATACAATAATTGGCTTACAAAAATAAAAGGGATTACAGACCAACTGGCTTAAATTGCGTATCTTTAAAAATATTTTCAAGTGGCGTTACCTTTAAACACACATAGGGTCAGATCAACACTAAGCAGCAATGGTGTGACTCCATAAACACTTCCCAAGTGAGGCCACACGTTAGGATTCAGCAGACACAAGGCACCATACTTGCATCTAAAACCAACAACTCTACAGCCTCTTTTGAATAGAAAAATTCTAACTCCCCCAAAATTAACTTCTGTTGACAAGGGACATAGACTGCTGAGTTACGCCAATGCCCCAGTTGCAAAGCAGCCAGATATGCAGCAGAATTTATTCAGGAAATCAGTCTGGCATACTGGCCCTAGTGCCACTAACAATATAACCTCTATTCAGACACACGTTGCAAAGTAGCTCTGCTGCTGTGCTGGGTTCAGTCAGGAAAGAGTTAACTCTCTTTACTGTGGCTGCGAGGAAGCTGTGTTCCTGGATGCAAAGAGAAGCACTGATAAGGTCTTAACTGGTGCTGGGCAATGCCTGCACCACATTCAAGGTCTTTCTCCGCTTCTAACACTCCAGCTCTCGCTGTCTCGCTACAGGCAGTGTAGGGGACACACAGTTCAGGCACCTGACCCAAACAGACCAAGGAAGTATTTCATTCCATAGTACGTCATGCTCGGGGCAGAGGCAAGGAACCATTACTCCCTCTCTCATTCACTCCTGTACACTT